>NW_021318706.1:25122-28907 GCF_001605985.2 Dendrobium catenatum
CGAGTATTGCACTAAACTAAGTGTCTCTCCTTTAGCCCCCATAGCTAGGCGGAGTAGCCCTTACAAAATCACTTCCAAGTTCCACCTTCCCCGGTGCAACGGAGTCTCCGGGTCCTTTGACACCAAAGAGATCTTCTTCTTATGTGATCTTCCCTCAATACAAGCCTTGAATCCGACGGCATCAAGGTGCAAGCCTGCTGGAGCAACCGTGTGGAATCCCTGTCCACACTCCCTTGAGCCCCCCCTCACAGGTTCTTCTCTCTCTCTCAGACTTCACTCGTTCCTCACTCCCTTTCAAGCTCTCTCTTCAAGTTTTCCCCAAAAGGATGAAGCTATAATGGTTGCTAATGACACTTACAAAAGTGCCTAGTCAAAAGCTTAAATAGAAGATCTTCAAACGAGCTCATTAATGCAACTTGCCAACTTTATCGTCTAGGCCGATATAAATATCGGCCTGGCCGATCAACATAAATTATGCTCAATCAACCCGGTTAGTTAGGGAAGATTAGTCAATTTTTGTTCATATCATCCAGGCCGATAAGATATCGTCTTGGACGATTAGTTCAAACATGAGGAAAATCATCCTGAATATCCCTTGAAAAGAAGTTGGCCGATGTCAAATCATCCCAGATGATCCTGAGATCAGCCCGGTTGATGTGATCATGCAAATCACCATTAATTGCTTTCCTTAATTGCCAGATTTATTTAAGAAAAATTGAGCTGGATTGGCCAGGCCGATCCACCGGGACGATGTCCAAAAATAAGTAATTCCTAAATAGATCTAGCGACAGATTCTTTCTGATTTGAGCCTATAGTCCTGACCGAAACAAATCATCCAGGCCGATGTTCTTAATGACGGCTGCCTTAATGAGGATGATGCCCTAATTAGGGTTTCTGTTTTTGGACAGATCGTCTAGGCCGATATAAATTCATCCCGGACGATGTTACCAAAAATAGTAAACTCTAGGGAATAGTCAAAAATATCTTCCAAGGTGCGTGTATACAAATTTACATAGCTTCAGGAGCCACACCAACTACAAAAGTCTCAAGAAAGGAAAAAAAAGGTAAAAAACTGACTCAGACCTAGTCTACCCAATCTTGAGCTGATTCCAAATTGCAGTCTTGATCTTGTGATCCTGGAATGTTAGTAGATAAGGCAGTCATAGAGAAATAAGAGTGTTTATTATCATCAAAATCATAAACTTTGAAAATATATCACAGATCCGCAACAATCTCTCCCTTTTTTATGATTGCAAACATTACTATTTTAATTTGCAAAAAAGAAAACATTTTTTCCTAATCTCCCCCTCACTAAAATAAAGCTTTAAAATAGGGAGATAAAATTTTTTTTTGTTGTTTTTAATTTTTTGAAAAAAATACAAGTAAAAGGATACAAATTTAACAGTACGTTCCCCCTTTGACATTATCAAAAAGAGAAGGAGCACAAACAATAAATACAAAATGATTAAAAGACAAAAATGATCCCTGATTTAGTGAACAAATCAAATATTCTTAAAATAAGAAAGTTACATCTATGTTTTAATCAAAAACTTAGTATAATTGTATTGACAACGCATAGCCCAGAAAAGATTAGAAATTCAAAATTTGATAATCCAAACTTTAGTTCTTTTAAAGGGCTAAAAAACTTTTAAATTTAATATCTAAATCAAAGAATAAATTAGAGAAAGAAACAGTCATTTATCAAAACTCATTTCATAAAATATATCTAATAGAATATTAATGCACAAATTGTTGAATCAGGAATCAAGATTTTCAAACTCAAGTATCGAAAGTATTAAGAGTTTTCTTAAGCTTTAATAAGTACAAGAATGGTAAGCATTAAATTTTGTCGACTCATTTTATGCCTCTTGATAATTGGTTGGCGCACTGCGCATCTTTTAATTTTTGATATACTTTGTGTATCCTCTTTTTTTCCAATTTGGCATCATTGTGCATTTTTTATTTTTGGTATCATTTGCCACTTTTTTTTAATATGCTACCTTTCTGCAATCTTAAAAATAAAAGTAAACACATCCTATTGACAAAATGAATTACTTGATTAAGAAAATTATGAGGTAGATTCAACAACTTGCAAAAGATTCCTATGTGATAGATAAAATGTATGGAGATGAAAAAAGTTCAATTTCAAAAATCTAATTTAAAATATGATGAAGATTTTAACTCAAAAGTAGAATAACCTCTTTTAGGAAATAGAGATTGAGAGTTAAAAACATGAGTTTCCTTTATTTGACTATTTTTAGAGAAGTCAAACACAATTTTCATAAGAATTCAAGAAAAAATAGGAGGTAAGTTTTTCATTTTTAGAAAGGTGAACATGTGTTAGGTCAGAAAAGACAAAAAAATTAACAAAAAAAAGAAAGAAAGAAAAAAAATAATAAAAGAAAAGAAAATCATAAAAACACAAACAAAACATATAAACATAAAAAGTACACACAAAACAATTTAAGCATCATCTTGTTCCTGATCAGATGATTCAGAAGCAAGATCTGCCTAAGAAATTTTTTGTTTTTCATTATTTCTCCAGTTATAATTTGCTTTAATTTATCCTTTTCTTTTGCAGGAAGAGTTCTCAAATTAGGGCACTAATTTTTCATATGTCCAGACTTCCTACATCTAAAGCAAACAACGTCAGAAGAAATATTAATATTCTTACCATTTTTATCTTCATTCCACTTTTGTTGATGTTTATGCTTTGGTGAGCTTTTTAATTTGCTTGACCAGTTATTGCTTTTGTCACCAACTAAGCTATCTCTTTTCGTATCTTCAGCTTTTAGCACTAATGTTTCACCTGCATCCAAAAGTCTTTGACCCAAACTTTGCTCGTAGGCAATGAGTGAGCCAATCAAATTATAAATAGAATATTTATTCAAATCTTTTGATTCACAAATAGAAACAACTTTAGCATCAAACTTATCCAGTAGACAACGAAGAATTTTATTTACTTTTTCAAAATTTGAAAGTTCTTTTCCTAAAACATGCAATGATGTCACAATTTTAATAAACCTAGTATACATGTCTAAGATTGTTTCATAAGGTTTCATGCAAAATAGTTCATAATCATGCATTAAAATATTCAACTTGGATTGCTTGATTTCACTAGTGTCTTTGTATATAGTATGTAGTTTATCTCAAATTTTCTTACCAGTAGTGCACGTGGATACTAACAAAAAATCTTCAGAATTTTAAGCACAAAAAAGTAATTTAAAGATTTTGCATTCAATTGAGCATCAATTCGATCATCTCTATTCCATTGATTAAAAGGAATATCAATTTTAACTCCATCTACAGCACATGATGGTAATGAATAACTAGTTAAAATCATATGTCACATACGAAAATCAATCGATTTCAAGAAAGTAAACATGCGAATTTTCCAAAAAATCAAATGTAATATTTTCAAATAAAGGTGGTCTGGTGATTAAATAACCTTCCGTAAAATTATGATTACCAAAATTAGACATGGATTAAAATTCAAAAGTTTTCAAACTTAGTTTTTATGAATCCCGCTCTGATACCACTTGAAAGTTCATTAGGGATGTTAGACCCCTTATGAACTGGCCCAACGCTAACTAAGAGAATGAATCGGTAATTAAAAATAACACAATATTAAAACCAGAATCAAGATTCACCACTACGAAAACCAAAGTGTGAAAAAATAAATGCGAAAATAATAAAGGAAAGAACATGCCATATTTATAGTGGTTCAGTCAAATCTTGACCTACGTCTACTCCTCAGAGGCACCCTCCGAGTATTGCACTAAACT
>NW_021318707.1:0-5289 GCF_001605985.2 Dendrobium catenatum
TTTGGAAAAGGTTTCATGGCTTGGCCTAACTGATCCATGTTGAGATTTAAGAAAATTTAGTTATAAAGATTAAGGGTTTTAGGATTTTGTGGTCAACAAAGGTTCAATGTTGGTTTGATGAATCATATTTAGATCAATGGTGATGTTCAATGAGTTTGATGATGCTTCTAAGATCAAATTTTATAATATGGTATGTTCAATGGCATGAGTTGTAAATATTTATAGGTTTTGAAGACTATGGAAATGCTTTTAGTTTGTAAACTTAGGGGTCTTGAAATGCCTTCAAATTTATGTGGTTAACTCTAGGGACATGCCTAATCAATATGCAAGTGATAGATCAGGAATTCAAGGTCATTTGGTCAGGTTTTAGGGTAATGGAAATTTCTCTAAAAATATGTTACAGGCTAAGGGGTTTTGGGTTTGATTCTGAAATTGAATTTTGGAGTTATTAGTTTGCAATAGGTTTGATCAATGAGTTAGATTTATATTTGATTTAATCAATGATTTAGAAGGATTTAGGAGTTGTAATACTCAAATCATTGACAATCATCAATGATTATCAATGATTAAACAAGTAGTTAGCTAACTATCATAGGGGACAATCAACTAATGGATTTAATACTTAAATTAGATTTAAGTTTTGAATTGATCAATGAAGATCAAATATTGAGAAAATTTTAATTATAATGATCATATCAACTAATAGTAACTTGATGATAATTAGGTGATAGATATGATAATCACATGATTTATGTATATCAATGATCAAGGTACTATGCCAATGCATTGTATATAGTTTGACTTAAGATTTAAAGTATGATTTAATGAATGGTACCTGGAGATCAATGTTTATTATAAGAAAACTGACCTCATTCAAAAATGAGGTAAACAAGCACATATTCAGGTTTAAAATAAATTTGATGAAATTCACATTTTATTTCAATTCAATAAAGAAATCATTTAATTACACTGATAAGATTAGTCAACAAACTCCATCAAGCTCATTTCTCTTCTCTCATCTCTCTCTCTCTCTCTGGGGTGTCAATTTTGGGTCATAGGTCGGGTTCGGGTCAAACCCAGAACTGACCCGGCACTATTCGGGTCAACTCGAACCCGACCCGTTTTAGGATACAGGTTGATTTTACGATTTGAACCCGACTGCTTCAGGTTGATATGACACGCGGCTCACCATTTCGGTTCAACGAATGCCTCGACTAGTAATAGCAGACGGTTCACAGCAGGCAGCTGGCAACGGTGACGAGCGCATGGTAGCGACCATGCGGAGTGGACTCAATGCAGGTCTTGTGATACCGCGACAATAGAATCCTGCCCAAATTCTCGGGCTAACTGGATCACTGGGCAACGCGCAGCTAAGAAGACCCAGACGCGACTGCGGGCCTGTGGCGCTGCACGAGTCACGTGATAAATTGGTGATGTGACGCCACGTCAGTGTGCACTGGACAGCGGCTCGATGCAGGCGGGTTAAGTACAATGTGGAAGAAGAGGGAAGCCGGGTCATTTCTGGTTCCGGGGTCCAACTGACTCGGAACTAGTTTGAGTTCGGTCAAGCCCAAACCGAATATTTTATGGGTCAGGTTTTCGCGGTTGGTCAAATATGACACATTTCTATTCCCACTCCTTCCTCCCTCTCTCTCTCTCTCTCTCTCTCCTCTCTCTTCTCTCTCTGCTCTTACTCTCTTTAAGTGTTTAGTGTGAGAAGCGCTAGCGATGAGTGGGAGGTACTTCGGACTTGGTTCATGTGATACTATATGCCTGCAAATTGAGTGGATCCATCTCAAGCTTATATATAATATATATATAATTCTAAAATTTTTAAAATTTATACTTTTATAAATACATTTATATTTAACATTATTTATATTTAATTTGGAAAATAGGAGTGTTGCACAAATGGACTTGGTTTATTCAATATGGTATGATGCAACTATGCTAAAATATCTAATCACAACACATCTTATCCTAGAGAATAGCAGGGTACAAGGTAGCTCTATCCTAAGAGTTGCAAATGGAAAAATCAGAGCTCCATTAGTGACTAGATGAATCTCTTTACTTTAGGTTCAAGTTACTATTATCAAAGAAGACTCACTATGAACTCAACTTTTTATTTTTTTTTTAATAGCCTATCTATTTTTTAAAGCATAATTTCAAAAAATTTTGGCGCAATTAACGACCCTATACAAATAGGAATAGCGCTAGCATCCTCATTGTGTAAAGGACTCGGCTACCTTGCGTATGCTTGTTTGGTGGGCTGTGTGTTAAAAAAAAAATGTTACCCTATATGCATTGTGCAGTTAGTGTTCGTGTAATAGTACCCAATACTATATCATTCTAAAATATATATGTTTTCCTATAAAGTTCGCCATAAATATACCACAATGAAAACTTAAGGAAAATTTTTATATGTAATAGCTAATCGTACTGTACCACCCATATGATAGAAAAGGCATGTATGCAATTGTAAATAAAGTGTTGGCACAATAAATAAATATGAATTTTATCTTTGATGATTTAAAAATTACAATAGACTCTAACTCTGTAGGAGAATAAAGGTGGCCAAACTCCACACACAACAAACATGGGTTCTAAGCCATAAACCATTGTGATTAAAATTAGATACAATCTGCTTAATGTTCTTTAGGCTTAAGATCTTTTGTGTGAATTTCAAAACGAGATGTTCCTCCAAAAGGAGGGACATCATTATGTTAGGAGCCCCACTCGTACGTATAAAGGTGGTTATTTTGACTCTTTCACAACTCTGAATACTGTAGAACTTGATCTATATACAAATAACTTTTTTTTTGAATTTAACAAAAATAACTCAACCATTTTCCTAGGGAATATTTGTTCGTCTCTTGTAGGAAAATGATAAAACATGAAAAGAAAGCTTTAGGCAAATAATAATAAAGTGCAACTGTTGTTAATAACTAATGCTTCTAATTATAGTCCTTAAGAAGAGACTAAGTGGATCAACAAAAAATAAAAATACGTGATTTTCAAAGTTGCATAAATATAATAAACAAAACACAAGTGCACTCTTCTAAGCAAAACACCCGGATTAATCAAACGCATACACACGGCTAACCTAGGCTAGAGTTTGATCTATACTAGAAGAACATCTAAGTGTGCAAGAGCTGTGTGGTTTTGTTTGTTTTATAGGGATTTAGTGTATTTAAGTTGTTGCATTTTTAATGTTTATTAATTAAACGGTCAAAAGGGAAATTTATAATGAAGTTTACCTTATATAGTGCTTGGATTTTATTATTTAAATTTTAAGGTTGGAATTAATTGATTAGTTATAAAACTTAATAGTTAAGTATGCGAAAGTCCAAGGGTTATAGTAATTTATAAATCCATAGAATGCTAGTAAATGAAATGAAATCTCTCATTATCGGATAGATGACCACGTAAAGCCTTATAATTTTTATTTATAATTTATTAAGGCAATAAAAATATGGACCCTCCAATCCATACCATGTGTTCACATGGAAGCGAGACTGATGTATTAGGGTTTATGATTATTACGCTTAATTAGGTTGCAAAAATTTATTAACACCCATGCCTTTATGGTGAAGCGCTAGCATACGCAATGGACTTAATTTTTATTTAAAATTCATTAATCCCTTAATATACTATATATAATTCCTTCCAAATGGAATCAAGATCACACATATAGGTGATAGTTGATTAGGGTGTAAGGCTTTGATATAATGCTTAAAGCCCTCCAAAATGGAAGCAAACAATTAAGCATAAAAGCTTAATATGTGAATTAAAGTTAATATTTAAATTTATTTTATAAGAAAAAAAATAAATTATTAATAAATTAATATCAAAATTAATTTTAATTTTTATGTTTTATATTTTTGGAATATTCCGATTTTTACTCAATTATTTTGGAAATTTTAATTAATCATTTATTTTATTTTTAATTTAATTATTTATTAATGATACATGATTTAAATTTATTTCAAAATAATTTACTTTAATTTAAACTTATTAATCTTTAATTATTATTTATTTATTTTTAATTTATTTGTTATATTTGATTATTATATTAAGAAATTGATTTTTTTATGGATTAAAATAATTTTAAATAAAAATTATATATTAAATTTGATTTTATTATTTTTAATTTTTTAACATTATTATTTAAATTTATTTTATATCTTGGATTTTATTTTGTGTTTAATGAATTTATTTAATTAATTTTAAATTAAGGGTAATCAATTATTAATAAATTTAATTAAAATATTGTAGATTTTAATTTTGTAATATTATAGAATTAATTGAAATTGATAGATAGAAGGGTTTGGTATTATTTTTGTGAATTTATTTTTATTTATTAGAATATTTTAAGCCCTAATGAAGGTAACTTAATTAATCATAATTTTAGTATGTTCGTATGCGTCAAATCCTGGAGTATATATGAAATGTGATGATAGACCTTTGACTGTTATAGTAAATCAAGGGTATATTTAGACTTATGATGTATAATGTCTCTAAATTTGCTATGTTTGAAGTTCTAATACCTATAGGATGTATATGTGATTTCCTATGAATGTCCTAAGTTAGCTTAGACCCATCCTTAATTATTTTCCTTAGTGTCACTGGTGTTAAATAGTTTTGAAATCAATGTTTGTAACTCTTATAAACATACAACAATCAAACCACATCAATTATATGTGCATATTGTTCTATGGAATATATATCAAATTGAATAGAGGGCTTTAGAGGATTTTAGGGACATCCTCAAACAACCATCCACCAAGTTTAAGGCCATGATCACGCCTACTTTGAGAACAATATACAATATATTATACACCATCAATGGTAATTTACTCTCAAACCATGCATGAACCTACCTTAAGTTTATTTTTAAATGGAAGAGGCTCTCTCACTGATTCCACAGATCCCTCATATATATTTGTTGCAATTGAATTGAATTAAATATGAATTTTCAAAAATCTATGTCAAATGATAGCTATATACTAATACTATCCTTGTCTATTTATGAAATTTCGTTCAAACTAAAATAATTTATATTAGTTAAGGCCCTTAATAATACCTAGCATCTCTACTCATATTAAAGGGCCTATATCATTCCAGAGTCATTTTGAAGACTATCTACCACATGCTCAACCATTTATTATCACAGGCCAAAAAGCATAGTATTGTCACTACTATACATATGCTCTATTAATATAAATCAATGTTTAAAGATCAAATCACTGACTTCATCGTGTCATTTCTCTAAGGATATTTTTATGCAGT
>NW_021318707.1:5389-8460 GCF_001605985.2 Dendrobium catenatum
GATGTAGGTCTGGTTTTGACCGAACCACTATAAATCCCGTGTCCTTATTTTTCCGCTGCTTTTTATTTTTGTGTTTTTACTTTTAAAACTGTGGTTGAAAAACATTTTCAAGAAAAATTCGCTAAAGTTTTATTTTTATTTCCTAATTTAAAAAGAGGGTTATTTTTTTTTAATTACCAATTCACCCCCCTCTTAATTAGCCGTGGAACATAAGCTTAGGTTTAACAACCTAATTCATAGTAAACAAGTTTCAACATTTTATTCGTTATCTATTATGCTTTTAATTATGAGAAATTTGATATATTATTTATATTTTTTTGGATTTAAAATAATTTTTTTAAGAATTTTCAAAGATCCTTAGTCAATTATGTGCATGAAATTTGGGTTCACTAAATGAGTGACCAAATAACATCCAAATATAGTGAAATTTTAAATATAGGTATATGCACATATATCCTTTAAACCAACTGAATTTGGGCTCATGAAAGCCCCCCTTGGTTGATATATCAATCACCAAATTTAAGTGCATTTATAAGTTTGATCATTTATTTTAGGAGCTACACTCACTAGAATTGGGTAAAATCATTGACAAACTAACCCTTGCATAAACATAAAAACACCACAAAAAAAATCTAATTCTAAGTGCATAAAGAGTTGTGTGTTTTCAAAGTTTTGGGTCCAAAATGGACCCATGAACTTGAAAATTCAATTCAAATAAAATCTAGTCAGATCAAGATCCAAGAAAATTAGGTTAGGTCAAGCATACATCCTAATGTATATCATCCAAAATTGAGATAACTTTACTCGTTAGATCTTGAGAAAATAAAAAAATAGAAATAATTCTTCTCTATTTTCTTTAAATATAGTAGTAAAAATAGAAATAATTCTCTATTTTCACAATTTGTTTTAAAAAAAATAATTAGTGGTCAAGAGCTTTCCAATAAGCCCAAGAATAGTCGATTTGGATGAAAAATGAATTTTTTGTGAAGTTTGGAAATTATAAGCATTTATTTGAATTTTTAATTCAATTTTAATATAATAAAATGGCAAGCACCATTCTGGAGCTGATGCATTTCTTATATACACATTGAAATAAAATCATATGATGTAGTTTCACTTAACCACATCAACACGCCGCTATGCCATTGGATCGTACATGGTTTGAATTAAGGGCTTTGATGCAACAACGTCGCCCCGCTTAACCGCCACACAGCGCACATTCAAGTCTCAAGGTAATCTCCATGTTTTCATTTGGGCAAAATGGCCATTCTAAGTCATTTGATTGCAATGAATGCACAATCGAACAACTCTGATCGATCTAGAGCTTATTTAGTTCAGATTTGAACTAAAATTTCAAATGCTTATAACTTTTGATCCAACCATTCAAATTTGATGAAATTTGAAACATATGATCATGGCATCTTAATCTTTGAATCCATGGAGTTTTAAAACTCTGTGCACTGAGATTTAAGAGAATTAAAGGTTTGATCATAAAAATTCAAATCAAGATAACTTTTAACCTATGGTTGGATTTTCTTGATCTTGGACTTGCTTGAAAGGTCTTGAGATCCTCTTCAACTCTCCAGAAGATTCTAAGAGCTGATTCGAATCAGATCAAAAGATAGATTACAATTATTTTTTCTCTCCTATTCTCTCTCTCTCTATCAATGGTTTGGAGTTTCTTGAAAAAGAGGTGGATAGGAAAGACTTGGAGGAGGTTAGGGAGGATGCTAGGGCTCTAGTGAAATCTATTAATCAACCCTTGAACCTTTGAAAGAGGGTCTATTTATAGAAGAGATAAAATGAAACTACCCATTAAGTAGGCCGCATGCATGTCATGTTATTGATCCAAGGCACAATGGGACTAATCAATAAGAGCTAATGGATCATTCTAGAGTTGATTGATCCAAGTGGTAATGAAGTTATACTTAATCCAATCATAGGAGTGAGAAAATCTGAATGAAGGGTTGAGATCTTGCCACCTAAGCCATGACATGCAGTCATTTCAATTGGGGACTTACCAATGGGATCCAAAGGAAGATTCTGGAGAGTTTGAAAGTACATGGTTGGTTGTTTAGGGTTAGGCTTGAACTAATCATTGGAGAATGATTATTTTGGGGAATCTTTGCCACCTCAGCTATTTAGGTGGCAAGGGCTTAATGTGGGTTACTATAATGAAGCTTCTAAAGTCTACCCATGTTTTGGCTAAAGCTAAATTGAGCTAGGTTGGGCTGGAGCTCCATTTAATGGGTTTTTGGAGGCTTGGTTCAACCCATACTTTTGACTTAGGTCAAACTATGGTTCAGACTCAATGGATGTGAGCTCCATTTAATGGGTTTTAGATGGGGTCAATACATACTTTCTACAATAATTTTCAAAATTTATTTTTATAAGGGAAGATATTTCGAACAAGAAACCCGCATTTTTAATACTTGGTTCAACCAAACTGGTCAAACCATGTGGGCCCATGGCTTAGAAATTTTTTAGGAGACTCAGGCTGACCTCATGAGTAGTATCTATGTGTTTGGTTTAATGAGTTAGTCAAAATCATGAGAAATGATTTTTTTTTTTTTAAGTATATGTAGTGATTTTGGTCAAATAAGGTTGACCTAATCAACCAAGTTTGACCAGAGGTCAATGATGGGTCCAACTCATTCTAAATGATGTTTTGGACATATTGAAAGTGGTCTCATGCATTTGTGAGGTCATTTGGTGCAAAGGACATGCTTAAGGGCTTAAAGGACCATTTAGCCAACCATGTTTGACTTGTTCAACCAAAGTTTACTAAGGGTTGAAACTTGGCTCAATCCATTCTAAATAATGTTTAGGGTTTGATGGAGGTGGTCCCATGGCTTGGTAGGATTTCCATATAAATAATATAATTTAAAGGGCAAACGGGTAATTTGGTCAACCTAGATTAACATAGTCAACCAAGGTTGACTAGGGCTTGGGGTTTGGTTCTATAGATGTCAAATGATGTTTTAAACATATTTGGAAAAGGTTTCATGGCTTGGCCTAACTGATCCATGTTGAGATTTAAGAAAATTTAGTTATAAAGATTAAGGGTTTTA
>NW_021318707.1:13912-27856 GCF_001605985.2 Dendrobium catenatum
AAAGAGAGAGATTTTAGTGGAAGAAGTGGATTTATTTCTAGTCGCTCTTACTTTCTCTCTTTCTCTCTCGTCCAATCTCTCTTCCCTCATCTCATCTTCTCTTTATCTACATTTTCTCTCTCTCCCTCTCACTCATCTTTCTCTTGTTCTCTCTACTATCGCTCTTCTCCTCCTCGTTGTTCCTCTCTCTCTCTCTCCTCTCCTCTCTCACTCTCTTTCATCTCCCGTCTTTTCCTCTTCCTCCCCTCTCTTTTCCCTCTCTTTCTCGATCCTCGCTCTCTCTAACACTGCTCTATCTACTATCTCTCTCTTATTCTCTCTCTCTCCCTCTCCTCATCTCAATGCAGCTCGTTGTTCTCTCTCTCCCTCCTCCGTCTCTTCTCTCTCTCTACTCTCTCTCTCTCTCCTCTCTTGCTCTCTCTTATTGACTCTCTCCCTCTCCCTCTCCCTCTCTTTACTCTCCCTAATCTCATCTCTTCCTATCTGCCTACTCAAAGTCAACAATCAACAAATTGATTACCCTATAAAAAATTTTAAATCTACCCCAAATAAATTACAATCATTACTCTTGCATTACTATCTAAATCATCCAAATCTTCTAACACTTGCAAATGTTCTAGTGAAATAATAATCAAAAAAACCATAAAATCCTTAAATAGAATCCTAGGTTAAATTAGAAGTCGCGGTCGTTTGGGGTCGGACTGGGTCGGCGGTCGGACGTCGAGTTTAACCGTCGTAGTCGGATCTGGGTCGCGGTAGAGGAAAGCTCAACGCTTTGGTCGAGAGCTTTGTTGGTGGCGGTCGACGAAGCGCAGCGACGGCAGAGCGACCGAAATGAGTAGAGAAGGAAAGAGTAATAATGTAATGTGAGTGCGGGTCTGCCGTATTAGGACATTTTACCGACGATTTTCTGGCAGTTTTGACCACCGGTGAAAAAATAACTTATCAACGGCGGTCCGGCCGCCGTTAAACCGCGTTCAATCTGATAGTCCAGCGGTTTACCGCGGTTTGGACCGCCGCTATACCGCGCGGCTATCGACGAAAATGACGTTAGGTCCGCCGTTAAAAGCCGTGGGTGTTAAAGACCCGCGGCTGAACGAACTGTTAACAACCGACAGTCCATAAACCGTCGTTTAGAACCGCCGGGTAATAGGCCATTTTCATGTAGTAAGCTCAAAATTTGGTTTGTTCTAATAGACAAAGAAGGAAGATAAGGCATTCCAATTTCAATTTCCTTCAGATGATTACGAGACTTGCTTAGAATTAATTCTATATTGTCAAGGAATGATAGGATTAGAGTGTTGCTACGATGAGATCTTGAGCACAAGAAAGCCATTTGATCAGCCGAATTTGATAATGGTTTTATGCAAGTGGATAGTTTATAACTCGGTCCTAATTGCTACACCAATATGAAGAAATCTCATTTATCCCCTCCTATGCCCTGTGCGCAAAGTTGAGCCCTCCAATAAGTCCAACAAGCTCTATTTGATTGAAGAACGAAGCCTATTCTATGCTCGATACCAGTAGATAACTCCATGGTCATGATCCTTCTATCATCTATCTTAGAGGCTGGAGCCCTGCTGATTTGGTAAAAAGTTCAATTGGCAGCTAGCTGCTGGGTGATGAGTAAGGTATGCAATGCTTGCTCTCATTCAATGGATGTTGGCTTCAAAGTGTGGTGGAATAATTTTAATGTAAAGCTTAGAATTGGAAGTTCTCCCCATGGAATTAAATATGATTTTTGGGGTTAACAAAGCATATGAGTAATTCCTTTAGGTGCAGCGATCAATGATACACCTACTTTAGCACAATGCATTCCAATTGCAATGCCTCAACCAGTT
The DNA here is from genome assembly GCF_001605985.2 of Dendrobium catenatum. Lineage (NCBI taxonomy): Eukaryota > Viridiplantae > Streptophyta > Magnoliopsida > Asparagales > Orchidaceae > Dendrobium > Dendrobium catenatum. The sequence goes on from NW_021318707.1 coordinate 15,754, forward strand.
CTGCCAGCTAGAATGCTTTTGCAACCTCACAGCAATAGGCCCATTCAAGCTTATTTCCTTCCCATAAGGCTCGCAGAACATCCACAGCTTGGAATATATCAGAAAGTATTCAACCTTAACGTGGTTTGCAAGGAGGATGGTAATTCGATGACCTTAAATGTTGAAGCAATGCATGCCAATATATCAAGGATTGAGAGGGGCATGTTTGGCATGCTCCTTGGGAAAAAGATTTCCTTATTTTGTTCTAAACAATGAACTGAAGCACAAATGGTCACATGTGGGAGATTTTCATCTTCTCACCATTTCCCCCGATTATTTCATTTGCCTGAAAGCACGGAGGCACGTGATGCTATTCTCATGAGAGGACAGTGGGTTGGCCTTGCAATTAATTGGAATGGATCATTGGTCACCATATTTCTCTCCACACTCGATGGATGGCTTCTCATCTCCAGTTTGGATATGCTTACCGCATTTGTCGTTAACAGATTGGGATAACACCAACCTTGCTTAAATTGCTTCATTATTTGGCCACCCACTTTGGGTAGATGCCCAAACATACTCTTGGGGAAAAAAATTATTTTCCTGTATTTTTGTTTGGATGGTGATGTGGGGAGATCATCGTTGGATCATTGGAAGAAGATGATGCTTGAAGGATTTCCAAGAACAAGAGGACAAACCAAGCTCAAAGGCTTCAATTCATATAATTTTCATCAATATCTCAACTCTTCTTACATCATACTATATATAATAATTAGATAGAAAACTAGAGAAAACTAGAAAGTTCTAGAATCCTATAAAAAGCATGTAACAAACTAGATAACATATGTCTAAGAAATGATTTAAGCTATAATGCTCCGCATCAGATGGATCTTGCTGGCAAGCCGCCTACCAGAGTTTGGATCATTGGACTCCAAGGAAAATTCTTCCAAAAGCTTCAGTATGAGGGAATCTCCCAACTTTGTTTCAAATTTGATTGTGGGCTCCAAAAATTTGGCCCCAGCCTCCGCCCGCTGATTGATTTTCTTTTTCTTCAACGAGGGAGTTTTAATGGATTTAGTTCTGGGGTAAATTTTGGAAGGCAAATGGGTTTGTAGATAAGACACTACCCAGAGATTTCACCCTCGTTTTGTGAGATCTTTATGATATGAGTTCTGGTTTCATATAGGCGCAAGCCCCTATAGTTAATTACCCCTTCCGATAACAAGAGATAACTTTGATTAAGGCTAGTCATCATCGATCATATATATAGAGATACACAACATCTGGCATATAGTAGCAGCATGTGCTTAGGTATTTGAAATTTAGAAATTTGAAGGTTGGAAGATTGATGTTTAAAAAACTTGAAATTTCACCATCTTGTACTTAAAGCGGATGGCGGGGGACTGGGTGATGGACCCGATTGAGATCCCATGGTTCTGTCGTCCTAGGCCATCATGGTCACTGGTCTACTTATTCAGAGGAGGTAGTCGACCCAACCTGATAGAAGAATCCTTGTCAGTAGCCATGGGTTGCTTCGTCCAAGGGGACCTTATAGATCTAGGGTGAATGTTTATTTAAGGGGACAAATTTGAGTCCACCTTAGCTAACAGAGGGCTTTGTGCCCTATCGATCATATCCTATTGATTCATATCTCAAGGATTTAATGCCATTAAGGAACATATTGTCCTTGGCCATAACCGGTATTTCGTGGTGCCATTTGGCTGCAAAACCACTCGGTTCAAAGGGCCCTGGGTCATAACCATTTATCCTGCGGTGATATTTAGCGGCGAAACTACTAGTCAGAGGACACTTACCATGTCCTTACAACCAGGAGATTATTTGAGAATAGATCATATTGATATTTTTGACCAGTCATTTAGCTCTATGTGAGCTGAAGTTATATTCGAATTTGTCCACCCCAACAAACTGTTGTGGAGGGTGGATGAATTTTACTTGAAGTAGTTTTGATGGTTGATTTTAAATTTAAATATTTAGGTTTTTGGAGATTTTTAATGACATTTTTAGAGTTTTGAAATTTTGGATCTTCGAATATTTGGGATGGCATTTGAATAGTTGGAATGGACCCCTTCGACTGAGATTTTTGTTTAATATGGCCATCATCAAGATATTTGGGATCATTTTCATTTGATTAAACCATGTCGACCCTATTAATTTGTCGATATAGGATCGAGTTTCATAGGTTTTGTGCCTTTATTAGTGAATTCATATTGTTATAGGCCTTGAAGGCCTAATATGAATGTATTAAGACAAATATATCAATCATCACAGTCGTATACTTTTTGATAGTTCAAACCCTTTCGACTCCTTTTGATCTGCATAGAAGGATCAGGTTTAAAGTTGAATTCACTTGTTGACCCGTTCAGCATCCCTAAATGTCACGTGTGTACCAACAAAACGCTCGTCGGGGCCCATGCGGGTGTTTGGGAGCATTTTATGATTATTTGTAGAACCTTATCGACTCCTACCTAGCTACTTAGGAGGATTGGGATCAAATTTATTGACCCGTGCACCATCCCTATATGTCATGTCTGTATCAATAACACGCTCGTCGGGGCCCATGCAGATGTTTGACTATATTTTCCCCTTTATGTACCTATGTGTATACAAATTACAGTGCATGTATGGGGGTACTTATTTTAGACTTTGTTGTCGTCTTCTATCTACTTGTACGAATGTTGTAGATCTGGTGGCGTGTTGTAGCAGCTTCTAGATTGAGTTGTTTGCTACTTTGTACAGATAGATTGTCGTGTACTACTCATTGCTTTATGCAGGTGGATTGTAGTGTACTAATGAATCTTCTGCTATTTGGTTGATAGATGTTGTTATTTGCTGCATCTCCCTTATATCTTTCTTGTGGATGATATGTTAAGTGTGTAGCAAGTTTCCTACAGAAGCTCATAGGAACTTGCATTTGTCAAATTCTTTATGCATTTTGTTGTGATCTTTAGTCTTTTTAGTACATTCGCTACTGCTGCATGTAAGTAAGAAGATGTATTCATTTACGAGCTAAAATTGACTACATGATGCTGTATTTACTGAAGTCTTTCTGTATCTACCCATGGGTGACATGTTATACATATATTTGTATTCATAGAGAAATTATATGCATTGTATATCTTCTGGTGTTATATAAGGGCTCTTGCAATTATCACAGTTCTTTAATATTTGTCTGTAGATAGTGTATTGCGTATATAAAGAGTCTTCTACAATGACTTGAAGGAGTTTGCATTTGTTGTATTTCTCACCATCCATTTCTTCATTTGTGTTGGTTATTATCATTTGAGGGAGTCTAGTGTATTTGTTTACACTTGAGTGACATCAATTGTGTATGAGCTTTGGTGTTCTATCCATGAACACACTAATACACTATTGTAATCAAGTTGTTTCCCCTTGATGTTTGCAAGCATGCTGCATTTATTGTGTAAAACAAATAGCAAATTACTATGCCTATTATATTTCTTGAAGTCTTATAACATGAATAACAACATTATCAATATTTCCACTTAACATTAGCATCTAGATTGGCATAATCATCGTGGACAGATTATATCATTCATTGGGGGCTTCTTTCATTAAATGCTATCCAAATTCTTTGAATGAACTTGTGGATCCACTGGCATGGACATTAGGCCACACATTGCTTATGTGTAAGTTGAAGATCCTTTATAACAATATGCCTTTAAAAATAGTTCATGGTCTATATAATAATTTGTCCATTTATATGTGATTGCAATCGTTCATATACACCTTCCAATTTTCATTTTCTATAGATTTCCACTTATTTGGATGCTTGCAAGATTGATACAAGTGTCACATGTTGATCACTAACACTTGTATATGATTTGCAACGATAGTTGAAATATTCTTGTCCATTTATTTGCAACCATTTTATATCTCTTTATGATTATTGTCTGCAAGCAAATCATATATTTCCTTTGAGAGCACCGTATCATGAAATTTGATTAGGTTGTCTGCAATTCTTCGCTTCTTCTAAACAAGTAGTATTTGCAAGTCTCTCATTCATCACAATCTTCGTATATATTCTTTTGAATTCAAGTTGAAACTTATTATTTTTGTAAACTATATCATTTTCATATGATTCAATTTGTATATTCAACTTAAGTCCTATGTGGTCCTCTTGAATTTAGGTCTTCTGCAATCGAGCTTGAGTTCAAGTCTAAGTCTTCTATAAACTTCAAGTGTTCTTCTTGAGTTCAAACTCAATTCAAGCTAAAGTTCCACTATTCAATTCAAGTTCGAGTTCAAGTGCAGTCCAACTTGAGTCCAACTCAAATCTTTCACAAGTCCTTTACATTCATTCAAGTCCACATTAAATTTGTTGTAGTTCATTTTTATTTTGCCATCAGTTTAACTCCAAGTTCAATATGAATTCAAATTTGAGTTCATGTTCTTTGTGTTTAAATAAATCCAAATCAAGTCCAAGTTCATGTTCTTTGTCTTTACTGACTTATTAGGTAATTTTTTTGTACCTTCGGCCCTATGCATCTTGATTTGGCAGGCTTGATGAAGGAGTGAATACGAGTGACCTAAACCCTTTAGGTTTATAATAGGTTGATGGAGAGAATTCATCGGTCCAGAGCTTTCTAATAGCGGAATTGTTAATGATTGAATCCTCTTAGTTCATTCTTGAGCTTTTGTGAACTTTATGATAGTTTCTCCAGTCCTTTGCTTTGTGCTTTGATGGAATTATTGAAGAAAAATTTCTTTTATTCTTACTTTGTTCTTTATGAATTTGTTAAAAGATTTGTAGGTTTTGGATTCGGTTGATAGTGCCAAATATGGGTAGTATCTTAATCCTTAACTACTTGAGGAGATTTTAATCTGAATCACTTGAGTTCATCATATCAGGAGAGCAAGGATTTGATATCTCTTCATCCTCGGGTTGTTGAGATGGTGGTTCCTCTACTACGGTCTTTCTTATGGCGTGTTGAGTAGATAGAGCTGCTAGTGATCCGACCATATTTGGGCATGTTGGATCCAACCTTTTACACTCATTCAAGCTTTAAACTTGAGCTATGAGAAATGAGCTTCCCAATACTGATTTTGCTGAAGTTGGTAGATTTGGAGTCATCCTTTGTGGTTGAAGATTTAGAGTCTACATATATTCAGTAGTTATTCGAGACTCATCTTCCCATTGGAACTTTTATTCTCCAATCATTTGGGAGAATACGGTGGACTACGATCACTTGAACTAGTCAAGTCAAATTAGCCTTGTTCTTCCTATAGCCCTTACTAACAGATTAACAAAGTGGGGGTTCTGCTACTACGGCCTTTCTTATGACTTATTAAGTAGACAGAGATGCCAGCGATCCGACTATATTTGAGCTTATTGGATCCGTAAATTTACAGCCATTCGAATCTTAAGCTTCAGGCTGTTAAAAGACTTCAAGTTGTTCTGGACTATTTTGATGGAGTATATAGTCACAAAAATCTTTTTCTTGACTTTTGAATCTTGGTATGTTGGAGAAGATTGTGTTTTAAACTTTTAAAAGAACACCAACATATACTTTAGGAAAGAATTTGTTGTATTCTTCATTATAAAAGAATATTTATGTTGATAATTTTTAAATATTTATTCTGAGATCTCGGTATGCAATGTGATGTCAACCCAAATAAATATTTAAAATACCCCTTATCTTGTAGGGACATTTCAATGTAGAATAAATTTGAGATCTTGAGATTTTAAATATTTATTTGGGAATCTCAGCGTGTGGCATGATGTCAACCCAAATGAATATTTAAAATGCCCCTATCTCGTAGGGACATTTTGGATAAGCTTTGTATCTTTGAGATTTTAAATATTTATTTGGGGATCTCAGCACACGGAGTGATGTCGACCCGAATAAATATTTAAATTACCCCAAATCTGATGGGGGATTTTGAAATGCATTCTTTCCATATAAGAGAATTTCAAAATATAAATATAAGCATACTTTGATAACTATGTACATAAAGTTTTGATCATTATAAAGTATATTGGACATGGAATTTTCATGCAAGATACTTCTTTAAATGTTGGTCGTTTATCTATGGCATAGGCTTACGTATGTCTAGATCGAGCAACCGATCAGCTTCTCCTTGATACACCTTCTCGATGATGAAGGTGCCTTCCCAATTGGATATGAATTTACCACCGATTTTTCAGTGTGGGATGATTGGTCTTCTCAACACCAGGACCAATTCCCCTTCTTGAAATGCCCGAGGGTGTACCATCCGATCAAAGGATTTTTCTATTCTTCCTTGATAGATTTCCAGATTTTGTTGAGCTTACAGTCTCATCTCATCGAGTGCACCAAGTTCTTCCATTCTTAAATGAACATTCTGCTCTTGAGTGAGATCATTATAGATTGATATTTGATGTGACGGTAGTTCAACTTCTAATGGTAATACGACCTCAACTTTGAATACCAATGAATAAGAAGTGGCTTTGGTTAGCATCTTGTACGTTGTACGGTATGCCCATAGCGCTTATTCTATTTTCATATGCCACTCTCTTTTTTTCTTGATGAGGATCTTCTTCAATAATTTCACCAGCATCTTATTGAAGGCCTCTACCAAAGCATTTGCCCTTAGATTGTATATGGATAAATACTGCCAATCGATTTTATGCCGATCAACAAACTTATAAATTTTTATAATTTTAAAAGGCTTGTCGTTATTCGAGATTATGCAGCATGGCACACCAAATCTGTAGATAATATTATGGGTAAAGAAATTGATCACATGCTCGGATGTAACCTCTCTGAATAGAGTCGCTTCTGCCCACTTGGAAAAGTAGTCTGTTGCTGCTAGAATAAAGTTATGTCCTGCTGAAGATGATGGATCTATTAGCCTGATTATATCAGTGCCCCAGCATTCAAATGACCATGATGCTACTATTGGGTGCAGTGGATTTGAAAGCTGATATATAACATCACCATGAATTTAACATTCATGGCACATCTTAGCGTGGTCAATGTAATCTCTCACCATTGTCAGCCAATAGTAACTCATTCTCTTAATTTTAGTGGCCATTTTGGAACTGACTGATGTGCTCCACAAAGTCCTTCCTGAACTTCTGCTACCACTTTATCAGTTTCTCGGATCCCTATGCATCTTAGCCACATTTGATCAAAAGCATACCGATATAACATGTTATTGACAAAAACGTATCATAATGCTCTCTTCTTGATTTGAGCAGCTAATGACTTGTCTGATGGTAGTTTACTTTCTTTAAAGTAGTTAATGAAAGGCTACCTCCAGCCATCTTCTTCTTCAGCATCTAGGCAATGTCACTATGATTCTGAGGCTTGACTAGCCTTACATCTTTTCCTAGGAACTTGATGTTCTTCAAGTTGATCTTTGAAATTAATTGGTTGGGGAGGTTGAGGATCAATCGGAGTTGCATCCTGCTGGCTTAAATTTAGTATTCCCTCTACCCGTGAGAATTATAATAATGCTAGCTCTAAAACCCGACAATTATGCACCATAATTATTACAGGTAATTCATCATCCATATTCGTCATCTCTTTAGCTAATTTGGTCAGAGAATCAGCTTTGCTATTTTGACCTCGGGGAACTTGAGCTAATTTGATAATTAGAATTTGCTTCATAAGTACAAGAACTCACTGATGATAACATGCCAACTGGAACTTGGTGATTTTGTAGACTCCCACCACTTGATTTACAATAAGTTGAGAATCGTCGAAGATTTGAAGGTTCCAGATTCTAACATCAATTATAATCTACAATCATGCTATTAAAGCTTTATATTAAGCTTCATTGTTGATATGATGTTCAATCAAGCTGAATGAGAATCTCATTATGCCTCCCTCAGGTGCTATATAAATGAGTCCAATTCTTGCTTGAGTTTTTTTTAGATTTGGAGGCCGAGCGCGCTTAATTGAGGATGCTCCATCGAAGTACATTTTCCATACTCGTAGCATCTCCTCCTCTTTGACATTCATGATTTGCTCATCAGATAGATCATCACTGAGTGGTGAATCCATAGGGATAGGATGTGTAGTGAGAAAATCCACCAACACTTGCCCTTTCACTGCCTATTGTGGGACGTATGTGATATCAAATTGTAACAGTATCACTGCCCACCTAGCCAAACGACCTATTGACACTAGTCTTGTCATCAAAAACTTCAGTGGATCGATCTTTGATATCATGGTGATTTTATAAGATAGCATATAATGGCAGAGTTTCTGAACTGTGAAAATTAGGGCCAAGTAATGCTTGTCAATTGGGGAATAGCATACTTTTGCTTCAATCAATCTTCGACTGATATAATAGAGTGCGTTTTCTTTACCTTCTTCATTATTTTGAGCCAATAATGCTCCGAGGGACTCATCTAGTGTTGTTGTATACAGTATAAGAGGATTCCCTAGAATTGGCACTATAAGAATGGGATGATTCAACATATATCTTTTAATACTTTTAAATGCTTCCTTGCACTCTTCGTACCACTTGAAATGAACATCCATCTTCATTAACTTTGAAAATGGTTGACACCTACACAACAGATTCGATATGAACCATCGAATGAAAGCCAATTGTCCTTGTAGTGAATAAAGTTATCGAAGGTTCCTTGGTGGTGGTATCTTTGTGATCGCCTTAATTTTGTTGGGGTCAATCTCGATTCCTTGATGATGAAAATCATATCCTAAGAATTTACTAGAGGAGACCCAAAGGCACACTTGAGGGGGTTCATCTTTAGATCATATTTTTTTGATCCTCTCAAATATATTTTTTAAATCTTTTAAGTGATCTTTTCAGTCAAGGCTTTTGACAACAAGATAATCTACATAGCACTCAATCTTCTGATGTATCAAATCATCAAATATATGAGTCATTGCTTGCTGGTAGGAGGCACCATTTAGGCCAAAGGTCATGACCGTATAGCACAAAATGTATATGGGCTTCCTGAATAATGTATGCTTCTCATCCTCAGGCACCATCTTGATTTGATTGTAACCTGATGATCTATCCATAAATGAGAACATATTATAGTTGGACGTGTTGTCTACTAAGAGTTTGGATATGGGGAGCGAAAAATTATCTTTTGGGCATGTCTTGTTGAGGTCCCTAAAGTCAATGCAGACACGAATTTATCAATTTTTCTTCATGGATAAAGCCCGCTTATATGAGCTTTTTTTATTTCGGTAATCACCTATTCTTCAATCTTCAATCTCATTCTCCTTGAAGCTTACTTGACGAGTGCTGCTTCAGGCTTGATGGCTAATTTATGAACCGCTACATCAGGGGATAAGCCGGGCATCTCAGCATATGTCCAAGCAAAACAGCCCTTGATTTCACAAAGAAGCTTCTTCATTTTTTTTTTTTGCCTGCTCTTCAATTAGAAGGGCACTAATGAAGGCCAAATAGAGATCTTCTTCAATCTGAGAGGATATATTTCAAAAGTCATGGGATTTCTTGAAGGATTCTTCAAGGTGTCGACCATCGAGAATATTATCTGTATGGGCCATCTTTAGCACCCACTTTTAATGAATTTCCTTAATGGTAGATCTCTAGGGGTACACACTAGATATTACACTATTCTTTGAATATATATAACAGATGTGGGTCTCTATATTTTTTTTCCCTTATGTCGGGACCTTTCAGTGGTGGATTCTTAGACATGCATCCAAGTAACACACCTTTATGATCACCGTATAGAGCTCAGTATTTTCATTATTATTTTGCTGCTACTATAGAACTTTAAAGACTATCCAAAGATGGAAAGATAAACCAATCCCCAGCGGAGTCACCAGAAATCTATGGGCTCCAAAAATTCGGCCCCGACCTCCACCTGCTGATTGATTTTCTTTTTCTTCGACGAGAGAGTTTTAACAGATTTAGTTTTGAGGTAAATTTTGAAAGACAGATGAGTTTGTAGATAAGACACTACCCAAAGATTTCGCCCTCATTTTGTGAGGACTTTATGATCTAAGTTATGGTTTCCTATAAGCGCAAGCCCCTATAGTTAATTACCCTTCCCGATAATGAGAGAGAACTTTCGATTAAGGCTAGTCATCGATCAGATATGTAGAGATACATAATATCTAGCATATAATAGCAGTATGGGCTTAGGTATTTGAAATTTAGAAATTTGAAGGCTAGAAGATTAATATTTAAAAAACTTGAAATTTCACCATCTTGCACTTAAAGCGGATGCGGGGGAATGGATAATGGACCTGATCGAGATCTCATGGTTCTGTCATCCTGGACAATCATGGTCCCTGATCTACTTAGTCAAAGGACGTAGTCGACCCAACCTGACAGAAGGATCCTTATCGGCAGCCATGGGTTGCTTCGTCTAAGGGGACCTTATAGACCTAAGGTGAATGTTTGTCTAAGGAAAAAAATTTGAATCCACCTTAGCTCAGAGGGATTTATGCCCTCCCTATCGATCATATCCTATTGATTCATATCTTAAGGATTTGATTCCATTAAGGAACACATTGGCTCTGGCCATAATTGGTATTTCGTGGTGCCATTTGGCGGCAAAATCACTCGATTCAGAGGCCCGGGTCATAACCGTTTATCCTGCTGTGCCATTTAGTGGTAAAACTGCTGGTTAGAGGACACTTACCAAGTCCTTACTAGTAGTAGATTATTTGATAATAGATCATAGTGATATTTTTGACCAGGCATTTAGCTCTATGTGAGCTGAAGTTATATTCGAATTTGTCCACCCTGACAAACTGTTGTGGCGGGTGGATATATTTTACTTTAAGTAGTTTGATGGTTAATTTCAAATTTAAATATTTAGGATTTTGGAGATTTTTTAATGACATTTTTGGAGTTTTGAAATTTTGGATCTTCAGATATTTGGGATGGCATTTGAATAGTTGGAATGGACCCCTCCGGTTGAGATTTTTATTCAACACGATCATCATCGGGGTATTTGGGATCATTTCCATTTGATTAATATGTGTCGACACTATCAATTTGATGATAGGTGATCCAGTTTTATAGGTTTCGTTCCTTTATTAGTGAATTCATATTATTATAGGCCTTGAAGACCTAATATAAATATATTAAGACAAATATATCGGTCGCCACTACCGTATATTTGTTTGATAGTTTGACCCATGTTGACTCCTATTGATCTACGTAGAAGGATCGGGTTCAAACTTAAATTCACTTATTAACCTGGGCATCATCCCTAGATGTCACGTGTGTACCAATAACATGCTCGTCGGGGCCCATGCGGGTGTTTGGCGGCATTTTATAATTATTTATAGAACCTTATTGACTCCTATCTACTTGCTTAGGAGGATCAGGTTCAAATTTATTAACCTGCATAGCATCCCTAGACATCATGTATGTATCAATAACACGCTCGTTGTGGCCCATGCAGATGTTTGATTATATTTACCCATTTTGTGTCCCTAGGTGTATACAAATTATAATACATATATGGGGGTACTTATTTCAGACTTTGTTGACGCCTTCTATCTGCTTGTACGAATATTGTAGATCCGATGGTGTGTTGTAGTAGCTTCTAGATTGAGTTATTGCTGCTTTGTACAGGCAGACTGTTGTGCACTACTCATTGCTTTCTGTAGATGGATTGTTGTGCACTAACGAATCTACTGTTTTTTAGTTGATAGATGTTGTAATTTGCTACATCTCCCTTATATCTTTCTTGTGGATGACATGTTAAGTGTGTAGCGAGTTTCCTACAAAAGCTCGTAGGAACTTTCATTTGTTGCATTCTTTATGCATTTTATTGTGGCCTTTGGTCTTTTTAGTACATCCACTACTGCTACATGTAGGTAGGTAGATATATTCATTTATGGGCTAAAATTAATTGCAGGATATTGTATTTACTGAAGTCTTTCTGTATCTACCCATGGATGGCATGTTATATACATCTATATTCGTAGAGAAATTTTATGTATTATAGATATTCTGGTGTTATATAAGGACTCTTACATTTTTCACAATTTTTATATATTTGTCTGTAGATAGTGTATTGTGTATATGAAGAGTCTTCTATAATGACTTGAAGGAGTTTGCATTTGTTGTATTTCTGACCATCCATTTCTTCATATGTGCTGGTTATTGTCATTTGAGGGAGTCTAGTGTA
>NW_021318708.1:0-7746 GCF_001605985.2 Dendrobium catenatum
AATAAGATGTAGCTTTTTTATATATTTATTACTCGTTATAAAATATTTTTTTAATTATTTTTTATTTAAATTAGATATGAAAATCTTAAGTTAGATATTTAAAAAAATTAAAACTCTAATGTCAATTTCAAGCTCTTATAAAAAAAAACTTGACGGTATTTTTTAAATTAAAAATTTGTGCCCCCGCTAATAAATAATCTTGGCTCTGCCACCCAAAAGGTCATATAAGGGTGCAAATGAGTCTATTCGAGCTCAAATACTAATGTGATCAAGCTCAGATTGTTTATTTTCTAAATGGTTTGAACTCGAGCTCGAGCTCAACTCGAGCTCGATTTCGACTCGATATTTCTATTTTCAGTTCAAACTTGGCTTATTAACTCGAGATTGAATAAGATGCTCGAAATCAGCTCGTTAATTCGTTGTTGGATTTTCAGTTGTGTTTTGATTGGTTTGCTCATGATCCCGACTATTACTATCCTCATTTTCTCCCAAAGTACTCTCATTTTATTCCTGATTGTTTGAATGCACTTCCCTTATTTCTAAACATAAATAATCATTTATATTATCTTCAAAAACTAGCTCTATCGACCTCCTTTGTGAAAAAAAAAAAAAAAACTCCTAATAAGCTTAAAAAATTATACAGACATTCACAACATTTGATGGAAACATAAAAGAAAAAAAAAATTATACCAGATGAAAAATTATGATTAAGATGCAAAAAATATGCAAACAGTTAACTTATAAAACAGAAAATGAACTTATGAAGCATTAAATTATAAAACAGAAAATGAACTTATAAAATAATTTTCAAAGAATGTTCTTTGTTAAGTAGTTAAGTAGTTTTCAAAGAATGAACTTATAAAACAGAAAAACTACGAAAAATTTCTAGTTAATAGTATAAAATGCAGTTAAGTAGTTAACTCGTCTCAGAGCTGAACTTTGTTCAAAGAAAATCAGTTTTTAGTTAAGAGTAAAAGAAAGATTTGAACACCTCAAAAATATTTGCTTGAAACTCAAAACATTTGCAGAAAACTCAGAAACATTTGATGAAAAATATGTACAAAAAAATGTAATACCTCAAAAATGTTGGATTAGACTTTAGATGATGAAGAAAAATCACTCAAAGGCCTAAAGAACCCTTGTCAGATCACGGAACAATTATTACGTCCTCCGACCGGACCTAACGTAACGTCCGGTCGGAGGCCAAATCGCGTCAAAAAATGAGAAATACCGAGCAATACCAAACAATAACGAGGAATACCATCACGTGAGGACCCAATACCGAGTTATACCGAGCTATACCGAGCAATACCGAGTTATACAAAAGTTGTACCAAGTTTTTCCTAGAAAAAACTCGGTACAACTCGGTATTGCTCGGTATAATTCGGTATTAGTCTTCACAGAGCAGTATTCCTCGTTATTATCAAATAATACCTAGACATACTGAGCAAAAACCGAGTTTTTTTGCGGGATTTTGCCTCCGACCGGACCTTCCTCTACGTCCTTACACCGGACCTAAGAAAAGTTCCGGATCACGAGCACTCAATCCCGATTCCCAAACAACCAAACTCGGCGCATCAACTTCATAAAATTATATAAAAGAAACAGTTAGGATTTTTACAATATGAGTTAATGAAGTTGTTGAGAAATGAAGTACATGATTCAACCTAGATTGCCCTGCTGCTCCTCATCACACTCACGACTATTAAGTCAAATATAATTAAAAATTATATTAACTATTTTATTAATTTTCATTTTAAAATTAATTAGTAAATATTAATTTTTATCTTATATTAATTATCATTTTTTTATTTTTATAATTAAATTAATTAGTATCATTTTTTATTAGTATAATTAAATACTATTTAATTTTGGGTTATATATAGTTTAAATATAAAAAATTGACATTAAAAATGTATTTACATGTCCATTAATTCATTTGGTTGTTTGAGATTTCTCCCAACCCACTCAGGTTCGAATCACCTGGTAGGCGCGAGGGAGCAGGCTAGCGGGCGGGCTGGCAGGCGCGGGCGCAGGAGAGCAGGCTAGCGGGCGGGCTGGCAGGCGCGGGCAGGAGAGTTAAGCTTATTAAAAAAAGAGCAAAGGCTAATCGGTCTGAAATCATTCCAATGATTGGCCACCTCTTTTTTAGAAATGAGAACAATATTGGTGGAAGAGAAGAATTTAGGATAAGAATTTCCCAAAAAGAAATCTTTCACCACTTCAATCACATCAAACTTGACAATAATCCAAATTTTTTGAAAAAAATTGGTCGTAAAACCATCAGGATCCGCAATTGCATCACCATTCAAGTCATTAATAACATTGAAAATTTCAGTCTCAGAAGGAATTTGACAAAGTAAATTGTTGTCATTAGCATTACTGAGATGAGGGATAACATGAGGATTACTTATAGGACTAAACCTACTTTGGCTATTAAAAGTATTCATGAAATAATCAACTCCAGACGTACAAATCAACTCATTCGACTCAATCAAGGTACCATCATTATTAATAATTTTGTGAATCTAGTTCTTAATTCTAATCTTATTGGCCAAGGCATGGAAGATTTTAGTATTCCTATCATCCTCTACAACAAATTTGGCATTAGACTTTTGCCTCCAGCAGGTTTCCTCCTGGAGCTGCAACTGAAAGAGATAGTCCTTGGCTTGGTTAAGGCAATTAAGATTATCAAAGTTAGGATTATCCAAGTAAGTTTTATCCAAATCAGTGACCTTATTCTCAGATTCTTTTATATTAGAAAAGATATTTTTAAAAATATTTTTATTCCACCATCTCAAATATTGCTTAAGTCTACTCAACTTTGCCCATAATCAAAGCATGCCAGTGATGTTGTTATTAGGGTACACAGAAGAACTCCAATTAGTATAGACCACATTCATAAAATCAGCTTGGGAAATCCACATATTCTAAAAACTAAAAGCATAGGAACCCGTGTGACTATTGTCATTAATATTCAAAAGAAGAGGAGCATGATCGAAAATCATTCTACTTAAATGTTCAACATTAGACATAGCAATAACAGCAAGCCACTCATTATTAAAAAGAATCTTGTCAAATCTTTGCCATAAATCAGCTCTATTCCAAGTGAAAGGGTTCCCAGAAAAATCAATATCATTCAAATTGCAATCGTTAATCATAGAGTTAAAATATTCCATAGCTTTAGGATTGCGAGGATTTCCCCCAACTCTTTCCGGGGCATTAGAAATTATATTAAAATCACCTCCCACACACCAAGGGCCCTTGATATTATTTCTATTAAAATCACCTCCCACAAAAGAGGCATGACAACTAACATTAATAAACTAATTTGAAAATGAACAACTTGAGGTAAATTAGAAATAATATTCAATGACATGACATTATTCCACATAATCCATATTTAATTTTATTAGAGCAATTAGCATAGTACTTAGAAAAAACCCAATGTAGTAGCAGTAGAAGCAATTTTGTCGTTAGAAATGAAAGGCTCAATTAAAACTAAAAGATGAATATTATGAACTCTACAAAGATTTCTGACTCTAACTTTAGAGTCCTTACCCCCAATACCCATCACATTCTTAATGAGAGCCTTAATCATTACAATCTTTTGAGGAAGTTCGAGCTCTGCATGTGGATTTAGGAGTAGCAGGTAAAAGATTTTTAGCTTGCTTTCCTTTCTTTTTACCAACCTTAATAAAATTGTCCTCATCACTACTTTTTTGAGCCACTTTATAATGATTGGAAGAGGAGGTAATCTCATGATTCACAGTTATAGGGTCAAAAGAAGAAGAGGGTATGAATTACCCTTTTTCACACCTCATTAGAGTCGTTCATATTATCCACAAAATCCTTATCCTTCAAACCTTTTGCTTTGGATTTATTAAGCAAAGAAGGTTTAGTAAAAAAGGATTCTTTGTGTCATTGAACATAGAATCAATAGAAACAAAGATATTAGGGTCATTTTCAATTTCATTGTTCATAGCATTCAAATCATTCTCCTCCTTTTTAGTTAAAACTTCCATTCTATTTTTCTGAATATCTGCAATGGGGATGACACCATTATCTAGCTTATCATTAACAGGAAGCGGTTCCACCTGGTCCACATGAATCAATTTGTTGTTATCCACAATAGGCACATAAATTTTTTCCTCGGTGGATCCAGGTTTCCCACTAATCATAACAGTTGAATTTTTCAACTCCGGGTGCAGCTTAAAACATTCAGTTTGAGCATGATCATGTATTTTACAGTGAGAACAGAAATCAGACACTTTTTCAAATTCAGCTTTTTAAAAATAACTGAAGGCTTTAGATCCAACCCAGACTTCCTTGGCATGTTTTTTTGGAAATTTTAATCTCAACTAGAACTCTAGCCACAGATGGTCGAGTCCTAGAAGCAGTCACCTGATCAGTCTGGAGAGGTCTCCCGAAAATCGAACCCAAAGCATGCAGAACTCTTGGGCTGAAGAAGTGAAGGCGCAAATTCGGAAAAGAGATCCAAATAGGAAGTATATGGGATTCTTCCTTAATATCGAAAAATGGGTTCCATTTCAAAACATGCATTTGACAGTAATGGATGAAATATGAACGCTTAGCAAAAACTCTACTGTAGTCAAGATCGTTCGATAACTGTATAGCGACATGCCGAGAATCAAGTAATCTGACCGAATAAAAACCCGTAAGTTTTAAAGTAGCAAAAAATTGACGTATAGAATCAAGGTTAGGTCTACGTAAACCGAATTTACCAACCAACGTAAACTGAAAAGGGGAAGCCAATTTAAGGACTTCCTCATCAGATAACAGAACAGTCAGAACTCCATTGAAAATCGTTTGAGTTAAGGTAGGAAGAGCATCACCTACAGACGTGCTACTAGAGAGTACCTCTTTGAAATATCGCGATCGAGAAGGAGATTTTAAACCATCGACATCCAAATTAAAGAAACCTTTATTATTATCCTGCACATGCTCAATCGCGTTCCCCCACGGGGTAGAGGACGATGCTCCCACCATAAGACACTTGCCCGAAAGGGGCAAGGATCCCAGAGAGGGAACCCAAAAACCCTCAAATCGCAAGATGGAACAACAAAAACGAGAGGAAAAAGTGAAAAAAAGAGGCCGAAAATAGGGGTCAGGGAGGAAACCCTAAATCGCCAGAGACGGCGCATTAGGGTGAGCACAGAGATAATTTCGTCATATCTATTCCAGGTCATTATCTATTCAAAGCTCCATTCTTGGCTCACTAGGTGACTCAATGAAGCACGATTTTTTTTTTCTAAAACACTATTTTAGTACAAAATTTTTTAATTTAAGAAATTTTTATACTAAAATATTACTTTAGAAAGTAGTAAGAGCTGTTCCAAATGAAGACTAAATTAAAAAATGAATTAGTTCGAATAATATTGTCTAATAAAAATATTTGTTTGGGACATTTGGGTCAATTAATTAAGACTGATTCATACACACATCACATATGCAAAACTTAAATTCCATAACTTTAATTGGTAGTCAAAGCTCACAAGCAATAGACCAAGTGATTTGCAAATAAAGATATTCAAATATCTATGATAAGTGCTTAGCTTATTGCGTTTTGATATTGGAGTTTTGTCATTTTCCACTTCAAAGATTATTATGAAGGCTTTTTTATTTGTTTCTGAATTGTAGTTGAAATTAGAGGAGCAATAATTATGTCATTGATTAAGAGCCCTGATTACTAATTTAATTTGGAGATTTAGTTACTACATTGATTGGGAGATCTAATTGGTATGGTTAGATTTTCATTAATTAAGTTTTTTCTTATGATTTTTTTTCTAAAATTCAATAAATATAGGTTTGAGGGCTGCTGTAAGTGTAAGAGAGTCAATTGAAATACTGTTTCTCCACAAAATTATAAAATTATCCCCTCTTTATAGATGTAGACAATCATTCCCAGAACCACATAAATCACATTGTATTCAATAGGGAGATTTTTTCTATTTTTCCTCTGTTATTGGACAACACCATCGTGCCATAACTTTATAGAAAACAATACTTCTCATTACAAACACAGAATATTGTAACACACACGGGCAGCGGGTTAGACTGATTTGAATCTTCGTCTATTAGGGTTATGGTTTCCTCAAGAGACCCGAATAACAAGCTTGAGCCTTTTAGCAGGAGCTCTTAATGTCAAATCAGATTGAAACAATAAACAATTAGTTCATTAATTGATCTGAATGAAAGGCCCAAAGAGAGTTTTAAAGGATTGAATTAATTTCTAGTCATTCAAGTTTAAGTTTTGTTGTGGCTGAAACTAAAATACATAATAAGCATCTTATGCATGTAAAATAGAACAAAAATGACATAACATATCATAATAAAATTATAAGAGCATAAATAAGTCATAGTCTCCATTACACCAAAATTTGCCATTACACCTATATATATATATATATATATATATTAGTTGAAACCCACAGAAAAGCCTACGCGTTAATATAAGTCAAAATTACAAGTCCTTAAAGAGATCATCAGCCCGCTAATGCTCGAGGAGCTACAACCATTCAAAAAGAGAAAAAAACCTAGATACACTCTACACAAAATACAAAATAGTCTAGATACACTCTAAGGTGGCACGAAAAATGCGCCCAAAAAAAAGAAAGATCCAGGGATAAACAGTCAGCACAATCTTTCTTGCCAAAAACTCCCTCAAGGTGGAAGCGAACCTGCAAAAAAAATCACAAAAGCAACTAAAGGAAAAAACAACAGTTAAAGAACAAAAATTACCAGTCGCCAATGTAGAAGTCCCAGAAACCAAAAAAAGCACGGCCATCCATAAAAGAGCAGACTCAGTTAATTTTAAAGGCATGGCCATCCAGCAGAACCAGAAACCAGAAAAGCCAATATTAGTTCCAAAACAAAAAGAAAAACACATAAACCTCCAGGTGAGACAAGCCAACAAAACCCAAAATCTCCAGCACTCGAAAACATATGAACTCCCCTTCCAGCTGTTAAGATAGTTGTTATTTGCATGTTTTACATTTTTGCAACTTGTATAGTTTTGATGATTCCAAATATTATTGTTCAAATGTGTAGTTAGCTCCTAATAATTTTAGAAGATTTGTATTTGCTCTTGTATGTACTAACATTTCAGGTGAATCAAACTCTCAAACATGAAGTCTTCAAATCAAATTCATCAAGAAATATATTTAGTTTTTGAAGCTTAAAATTATCATTTTAATTGAGAGGGGGTGATTGTAATTGAGTGAATAAAAACATACACACACACACATAAGGAGATTATATAAAATTTGTATTGATCGTACGGGACGATATCAGTTCGTACGGGACGATAAGACAGTTATCTCCTATTAAGATCACATGGAACGAATAGGAACTGGCTAGAAAATTTTTCTAAGTCCTATTCGTCCGGGATGAAATTAAATATCGTCCGGGACTATTTTCTCTCTATAAGAATTTCGTCCAGACAAAAATAATTATCGTCAGGGATGATTTGGTCTCTGTAAGAATTTCGTCTAGATGAAATTAATTATCTTCAGGGACGATTTGGTCTATGTAAGATTTTTGTCCTGACGAACATATTTTTGTCCAGACGATATAACCGACTTAGGACAATTTTTCTATATTCATTTTGCAGTTTTTGGAACCAACCTTGTTATAACCGTTCGTATCGGACGAACTTAGTTCGTGCGGGACGATCAGCTTGTACGAAAACATTTCGTACATATATACAAACAGGTTCGTTTCAAG
>NW_021318708.1:7846-26190 GCF_001605985.2 Dendrobium catenatum
AAATATTTTTAAATTAAACAAATATTGTTAAATTAACTAATTAGCTAAATTAAATTAAATTAATAGCTAATTAAAAAATTTAACTTAGCTAACGTAACTGAATTAGTAAGTAATTAACTACATTAATAAATAACATTTATGTGAGTTTCCTTCCCCTAATTTAGTCACACATTGCTTATAAGAAAGTTTATTTTGCTGTTGTTGTTTTTATTCTAAGCTTTGCTTTGGAAAAGATCAAAGCAATTGAATTTTAATTTGTCTGAGAAACTTGAAATTGATCTTATGTAGGCTAGAGTTTCAACTGAGATTGGATAAAATATGAACATTTATTTTTACAGGTCAATGAAGGAGGAGTAACAGGCATTTTGAGATTCTAAAATGATTAAAAAATGTCTTAGTCTACCTTATGTGTTGGGCTTTAAATTTTGGATCAGAGAAAAATTTTGAATCAAATTGTCATTTTATTAGAATGTTGAGATTATATTTATGAAGGTAGAGTCTTATAATTTTATGTCTGCCCATTATCCTAAGTTTATTGTTTATACTAAGCCACAATGACCCAAACCTAGCTAATGCAATATAAATCTGGAAATATCCTGGCCTAGATTGGGAGCCAACAAACCACGTACCACTTCAAAGCTATGAATACGATCTTTTATGAAAGATGGCTTGGTTGTTCTTTAAGTTTTAAGTAATTAGTGCCAAAATGTAGAGAGGATCCAAAGTGACCCTTTACTTATGTTGGGTAATGAATGCTCAAATGCAATTAAAATTTTATTAATTTATTTTATTTTTAATGCAATGCATGTTAATTGATCTTGTATGCAAAAATGATATGAAGAAATTTAAAAAAGGCTTAAATATTTTTATTCCTTGAGATTACACAACATCTCTTTAATAGAGCTGCACCCTAACAAGTTAGGTGGTATTCCATAATCCGCAGGCAGGGTGGTGTCTAACAAGGAAGAGAAAGTTTTAATATGAATATGTGAGACCCTTAGCAAATTGTCTAACAAGTAAGAGAAAGTTTTAATAGGAAGAGAAAGTTTCGTACCCAATATCTGCTGAATACCTCTCCATAATCTGCAGGTAAACCTACCATCTCGATCAAATATAATCACATTTGACACACTGTGCAACCTGTGCTAACTTGTCTACCTGATTTGTCCATTAAATAGGAATGAAATCGACAGATTTTGTCAGTTGATCGACAACAACCCAAATAACATCATGCCCCTACCTCGATACGGGAAAACTCATAGCAAAATCCCTCGTTACCTCTTCCCATTTTCACTCTGGAATAAGTAACGACTGCAGAAGATCTCTCGTTCACTAATGCTCTACCTTAACTAGCTGATAGGCCTCACACTTCTATACAAACTCCGCTATGTCCTTCTTCAATCTAGGCCACCAAAATATACCATTCAAATCTCTGTACATCTTTGTACTTCATATATGAATAATTTAGCACGAATAATGTGCCTCATGTAGAATCTCCCTCATCGAATCTCCAAAAATAGGAACTCAGTCTATCCTTCTAGAAAATAACACCATAATAAAAATATTGTAGTTTAGATTTCTTATCAGATCTGATCTGATCAATCAACTTTGGATATTCTGTATCTAATTTTTGAACTTCATGAATCTTTTCTTCTAAAGAAGGTTAAATGATCATCTAAGTCACTACACAAATCCCAATCAGTAGAAGAAATCACCTCCAAATAAAATCTTTTCATATCTCACATCAAATACTCATAAGAAGTTAGCTTATAAATCAATAATCAACTAATTAATTAATTAAATTGTTAATAACAAAGGCCATTATTATTCAAATTAAATAACCATTAAGGATTCAATGATGAAAACTAATAATAATTAATAAAGTGGACTAATTAAAATAAATCATTAATTAATAATCAAACTTAAATAAATAGATAATTAGTGGGAAACTAGTTCGGGCATACGATGCTATTAGCTTAGCCCTAAGAAAGATGAAATAAACCTCATAACTTTGGTTTAATAAAGGTCTTTGCTATTATTACAGGAAAATCACTCATTACCGGCAGGATTTTTCGGTGGCATTTCGACGGTTTTCCGATGGAAGACAATGAGACAACTTTTTCGATGAAATTTTTCGGCGGTCTTTTTCCCACAAAATTTTACAGAAGGACTGTAGTCGGCAGGAGATCGGGATCAAAAAGACCATTGTCTGCTGATGCAGGTCAGAATGACCTTAGTAGGCGATAGAGGTCAGAAGGACCGTAGTCGGTAGGAGACTGGGGTCAGAAAGACCGTTATCTGGTGATGGAGGTCGAAAGGACCATAGTAGGCAACGGAGGTCAGAAGGATCGTAGAAAACAAAAGACTGGGATATGAAAGACCATTATCTGGTGATTGTGGTCGGAAGGACCATAATAGGTGACGAAGGTCGGAAGGACCGTAGTCGGCAGGAGACTAGGGTCAGAAAGACCATTGTCTGGTGATGGAGGTCGGAATGACCATAGTAGGTGACAGAGGTCAGAAGTACCATAGTCAGTAGGAGACTGGGGTCTGAAAGACCATTTTCTGGTGATGGAAGTCGGAAGACCATAGTAGGTGAAGGAGGTCGAAAGGACCGTAGTCGAAAGGAGTCTGCGTTCAAAAAGACCATTGTAGAAGGGCGTTACTTTGGGAGAACTCTCAACGTCAACTGGTGACCCGACAGAAGTTTGAGCCTCAAGTGGTGGTCCGGCGGAGGAACGATGTCAGGCGGTGGTTCGACGGAGGTGAGGGCCTCAAGTGGTGGCCCGACACAGAAATATTATCAAGCGGTGGTCCGACAAAGGTGAGGGCCTCAAGTGGTGGTCCGGCGGAGCAACGACGTCAGGCGGTGGTCCGACAGAGGTGGGGGCCTCAAGTGGTGGTCCGACGGAGCAACGATGTCAGGCGGTGGTCCGATATAGGTGAGGGCCTCAAGTGGTGGTTCGGCAGAGCAACGGTGTCAGGCGGTGGCCCGGCGGAGGTGAGGGCCTTAAGTGGTGGTCTTATGGAGCAACGGCGTCAGACGGTGGTCCGACGGAGGTGAGGGCCTCAATTAGTGGTCCGACGAAGCAACGATGTAAAACGGTGGTTCGACGGATGTGAGGGCCTCAAGTGGTGGTCCGGTGGAGCAAAGACGTCAGGCGTTGGTTCGGCGGAGGTGAGGACCTCAAGTGGTGAACCGGCGGAGAAACGACGTTAGGTGGTGGTCTGACAGAGGTGAGGGCCTCAAGTCCGACCGTGGTCGAGGAGGAGCTTCTTCCTTCTCTTTCTTCTCGTCTTCCTTCTTCTCTATTTTCTTTGCTCACCCCCTTTTCAAGAGGAATGAGGGGTCTATTTATAGATTTATGGAGTGACATGACCCGTAAATAGGTGATAGATCAAGGGTAAGTGGGGAGTGGTTGGATGGACGGCCGATGTTGAATCCCTTGATTATTGAATTTCTTAATGATGCTGGAATTCAGTGATCTTGGGCTCATTGAATTTGTCTCATCGAGCCGCTCGATTCGCCTATATGTACGTCATGTTTGGAAACCGTTTGGTTATCCAAATTGTGGTTAAAATCCCTCCAACAGTGCTTCGCACCCTTGATATGGACCCATTTGGGCTCGGATTGAGTCGAATTTGGTGTCGTTGGGTTCGTATTTCCAAGACGTTCAGTTTGACTATAAGTTTGCTGAAATTTGAGTTCGGATGGTCCCAATTTTAATTTCGAAAGTTTCCAACTTTATTTTGCATCGATCGAGATTCGTACCCGATCAAGATAATTTTGTGAGGATGTATCAATCATGAAAATTTTAATCTTAGATTCATCATGCAATGATGTTTTATTAAATATAAGAATACATCTCGTGTTAGAAAATTTAAAAGATCTAATTTATTTTAATAATTTAAATGTTCTTGAATTAGATTTTTAATTATATATATAAGTCCTTAAATTTATCTGGTTTAGATTGAGTCAATTTACTTCTTATCATAATTTTGAATTTGGTCCCATTTATCACTTTTTGACCTGGTCCATATGATTTAAGAGGAAAATCTTCAGTAGAAGGAACAAAGTTTGCATTCTATTAAAAAAGAATGCATATAATAAATCAAACCTATCTCTATTTATTGCTGAGTGTTTAAGCATCTCATAATGACTTTATATTATTGAGCATGATTAAATATTATCCTTATGATTTTGAAAATTCATGCACTAAAATGTGTGGACCCCAAACATTTGATTAAATTCCATTCTTAATAAATCATGCAATTTCTTTTGTGGAACCCTTTCATGTTGGATTTTGTTGATCTCATCATATACATTTATTTGGGAGCCACCTCCCATTTGAGTAATTTTATCCATTTGCTCATTTGGGAGCCACTTCCCATTTGAGAAACCCCCATCAACTTGGTCATTTGGGAACTACTTCCCATTTGAGTAATTCTATCCATCTAATTTTAAATATATAAAAGAAGGTAGCGGCTGCTTAGAGATTAGAGGGCTAAAATTTATTTGAATTTTGAGGATATTTGGGCATCAAGGAACAAAAGGATGGCTAAAAAAATGAATTTTTATTAGACTTATGTTTAAAATTAATTATTCAAAGTCATTTCCCAAAATATCTCTCAAAATTGAAGTTTTATTAAAACATAAGTCTAATATACAAAGAAAAATATTAGACTTACTTTTAAATTAATTTTTCAAAGTAGATTAAACACAAATTCTAATGAAATGATTTATTATTTTTTTCATTATTTTTAATATTATGCTTATTCAAATTTTCTACATTAATTTTAAAATATAAAAATTATAATACCGTGTCCAACACGTGTTCGTATCCTATATTTTCAATAATTAATTTTTAATGTCTCATGTCTGTGATGTGTTGTATCTGTGTCGGCATATTCGTGTCTATCATTATATTGTCCGACACATGCTAAATATGAGCATGAAGGAAACATGTCAATATTAAAAGAAATATATTATATTACTAGACTAGTACATATCCAACACAATGATACAAAACTAGGGCATGGAGGGTCTCATATTTAAATTTTTACCTTCTTTTAAAATGTGTGAAAATTGGTATTTAATTTATCCATTTATGGTAAAGTACAATACCATTCTATTTCATATTGGCTTTTTTTTCCTAGATTAGATTTTAAATAGGCAAGATAATTTAAAATCTTGCCTATTTTAAATTCATGCCTATTTAAATTATCTTGCCTATTTTAATTCTTGCTTTTAATGCCAATTTAAATTATCTTGCCTATTTAAAATCTTGCATATTTAAATTCTTGCCTATTTAAAATATTGCATATTTAGTTTATCTATTTATGGTAAAGTACAATACCATTCTATTTCATATGATAATTTAAAGTCTTGCCTATTTAAATTATCTTGCCTATTTAATTTCATGCCTATTTAAATTCTTACTTTTAATGCCTATTTTAATTATCTTGCCTATTTAAAATCTTGCATATTTAAATTCTTGCCTATTTAAATTATCTTGCCTATTTAAATCTTATCTATTTAAATTATCAACCTCCTCCCCCTACTATGCATTAACGGATGTAGGCTCTACATCATTATCTGCATCAACCCTTTTTCTTTCTCAATGGGCACTTGCTCGATCAGTGTAGGGACAACGTCGAGCACAGGGCAGAGAAAGCTAATGTTTTCATCCTTAAGTTCAGGTGAAAAGCTCGCACATGCAAGTCATTGGTAGCCACTAACATTCCAAAAAAAAGTTCATGTGCAGAATAAAGTGACAAAACACTAGCAAGTATGTGGTTGTTTCTTTTTTATTTTCTTTGATGACGAAGAGCTTTTAAGATTAAATCTTTCCTAATCTTCCATGAAATTCCACGGAGATTTCCTTAAGTTAGTAATATAACACTTTCACTGATCACATAACTGTAATTATTTTTAACGGTGGAAATGATGAGTCAAGCCGATTTATGAATTCTCTCTAAGTCTTATTTTAAAAAAATGGATCATTAATTAAGTTTGATGAGCAAACCAGTTAGATTTGAGCTAATTCTGAGTACAAATCAACTTGCTTAAAAAAATATTAATATAGATATATTGAAAGTATATTAGCATTCAAAATTTTAAAGTACAAAATTATTAACAATATTTAAAAATTATATATAATTAAATATACTAGCATTCAAAAGTTTGAAGTACGAAATTTTTAAAAATATTTACAAATATTATATATCACTTGTATCAAATAATTTTTTGTTCTAATTTCACTTTTTTTAGCTATTTTATTATAATGATTACTAGAATTAGAATCATTTTACCACAATCATAATAAATGAGCCGACTCAAACTCGTAAAATTATGCTCAAACTCAATTAATTAATCAAACTCAAGCTTAAACCAAGGGCAACTCGAGCTACTCTTAGCTCGTTTACACTCTTATCTTTTATATCACTTTATAATATAACGTTTTATCATATATGAATAACACAAGTGGTTGAGGCTTCCATCACCACCACACCCCATCAGGACCGTCCAAAAGGTGGAGAAAAACAGCCGACCCAAACCAACCCGAAAAATCCACAGCAATGGTTCCCACCAGCGAAATACAATGATGCGAGCCCCCACCCATCATTGCCCAAATTTCGACATAACAGCAAAACCACACCAACAAGCAATAAATAAAACCAAGACATAAAATTTGCAGAAATCAGTATCGCCTACAAGAGTGAAACATAAGAAGTGGGTCTAACATTAACAAGAGTGAAATCACATCCCGGGTCAGAACCACCACAGAAATCCAGCGACGCCAAATCAGCTCCCTTAGAGAATTCGAAGTCAGGTTCACCCTCGGATGAATCCAACCAATTCAAATGATTCCTAATATCCAGTCCAGAGCTGTCGCCTAAGGAATTGCCCACAAGTCGCGTATCAACCAAATTAACAGGAACCTCAATGAAATTATTAGAAACTGTAGTGCATTTTTTAGGCACATCCGTACTTTGAACCGGAGGAAAAGCCCCAGGTACAGGCTCACCCACAGAATTTTCCGGCAATACCTCAACACAATCAGACGGTAATTTAGGAGGAAAAAACGGCACAGCATTAGGAGATAAGGTAGAAGTAACATCAAAATCCTTCTTCAGCCTTTCACCAACACCCCTAACATTCACAGTACAATTAACAACTCCTTCGCGCGCAGCATCGACAGAAGAAGGGAGAGAAACATTAGCATTATTATGATCCACAACAGCACAATTTGAAACAGCAGCAATAGGAGAAATACCCCCCACAGCCAAACCAAAAAACACACCCGCATCAGGAGAACCAACCCGACAATCAACATTAGGCAAGACCACACCCTCCACATCAACAGACTGACTACGTGGTTTTTTTGTAATTTTCTTTTTCTTTCCTTGCTTTATCTTATTGTAATCGTATTTTTTATTATTAATATATGCTTCTTAAAAAAAAAATTGGAAAAAAAAAAAAAATATGAATAACACAAGATTCTTTAATTAACCATATATGAATTATCAGCTAAATATTTAATAGTATTTTTTCTCTATAATTCACCATATGATTAAAGAGATTGTCAATTTTCAACTATTCTTAAAAACTATTACATAGAGAATAGGTAAAAAAAATTACATTAGAATATCTTGCTACAAAATACAACAACATGTGATTTAATGCCCTTTGATTTTTTTTTTGAGATAAATACTTTTTATGATATTTCTAAATTTTACTAAATTTAGCATAAATCTAAGAGCTTCGAACCTCATCTAATTTGAGATAATTTTTTTAATGTTTAATACTTAATTGTGGCTTCCTTTATAAAAAAAAAACATTATGTAAGTGGCTTTATATTATTCTACAGTTTGTTATGACTATGTTTAATCTAAATAAAGCTAAAAGTGTTTTTTTTTTAAATTGCAAGAAAAAAAAGAAGTGTTTTGGAGGTAGAAGGTGGCCTCTAAATTTCTATTGGAGGTTACTAAGAACACTAACAGCTTTCATGCTATTGGCAATAAAAAAGAGAGTTATGAATCACATTCATAAAATTAGCACTCCTTCGGGGATTTCTATGGATAGTGGTGATTTGATTGCTTCCTCAGGGGTTAAGTATTTCAAAAGCATTTTGAATAATAATGTTATGCCTGACCCCATTTTTTTACGATAGTATTATTTTTGAATAAATTAATGATGATAATAATAACTTTTTTGTTCAATGCCTTTCTAAAAAAGATCTTGGACACCATGCATTAGAGATATGAATTCTGACTCTATTGTTGATCTTGATGGTTTCATTACCAAGTTCATTTATAAAGCTTGGAAAATTATCAAAATGGACATGGCTGATATAGTAAGAGATTTTTTTAATGGGTCTCATTATCCTAAGTTTTTCTCATCTTCTAGCATTGCTTTAACTTCTAGATTTATAACTATTGGGTGGATTTTAAACTTAAGTCTTTATTATTTTCTTAATAAGCTTATTTCTAAGATTCTTATTGGAAGGTTTGCCTTGTTGCTTCCTATAATTATTTCTTCTAAGCAAATTGTCTTGTACCTTCACATGTTTTGGTATATCTTTGACCAACTCCTTTTGGGTAATTTTCCTAAGGTTTTTCATGCTAGAGTGACAGAGTTTCCTATGCCATAACCATGATTCATCAGAAATAGTTTTCAAACAAAAAGCATTAGGAGATTTAATACAATTTAAATCTAGCATATAAACATTGTTTACCCTTATTCCATGCAAAACATTATTACCATTTAGGCTTAATATGCAGATAGTAGGAAATTTTTTTACATTGTATCATTTATCACATAGTTGGCTAATACTAAATAGATTATACTTTAAGCCTTCTACAAGTAGCACATTTTTAATGAATTTTTTTTTCAAATTTCCAATCATACATGATCTAACTACTTTCCTAGTGGTGTTATCTCCAAGTGTAACCCTGCCTCACTTCTGGCTTCCAGCGATATATATTGCTTAGTGTCTCCAGTTATATAGTTTGAGCAACCACTATTCAGATAACAAATGCTCTCACGAGACATTGTATGAGAGCGTGCCTGCAAAATTATTAAATATTAAACCTGGGAACCCAAACAAGTTTGGGTTCTCCTTTTGGTAAAATAAAGCTAGATGCATGTATGATATATCTAGGTTTATGCATCTTAGGTTTCCACACTAAATGAGTTTTTCTATGTAAGATACAAGTGTGTGTTATATGTCCAATCATCCCATAAGAAAAATATTTTAACCAGAAAATGGATTTCTCAATCTTCTATAATTACTCTGTCTCTTCCTAAGTTTTAAAAATTTTGAATACAAAATAGGATTAACAAAATCTTCAAGTGTTGGTGGTTTCCTATTTTCCTCGAGAGCTTGCACTTTCAATTTCAAAAATGTGTTCAAATCTTCTAGTATTTTCTTATCAAAATTCAAATAGTGCTCTCTATTTTCAGATTCATCCTTAAAATTTTTAAAGTCTTTTTCTATTTGAACATAAGATGATTTTAAAATTTTATTCTTCTTATTTAAGTAATCAAATTCATCAAGTAAGCTCATGTGGTTGTTATCTATCAATGCATGATATTTCCTAAAGATTTCATATTCTCTTTTCAATTCTTATAATCCTAAATTTAGACTAGCATTCATTTTCTTAAACTTCTTATATGCGTCATGAATCCTTTCAGAAACTTCTAATAGTTCAACATAGGTTAAGTCACATACCGTTTCTTGATCTGACTGATTAAGATTATTGGCCATTAAGCACGAGTTGGTGACTTACTTCTCCTTTTCTGTTTCTGATGAATCCAAAGCCGAGTCCACCCAAAAAGCTATTTAGAATTTCTTTTTGCCCTTCTTCACATTTGGTTTCTCCTTTACCTTCTCCTTGCTAGGAGTGGCATTTAGGTTTGGGCAATTCGATTTTATGTGTTCAGGTTTCCTACATTCATAGCAAATTACATCATTAGAAACCTTAACATTCTTATTAAATTTACCTCATTTCCACTATTGACATCTCCTTTGCTTTTTTTTAAGAAAGCTCCTTATGCCTAGTCAGCAGGCAATGCCATCCTTTTCCCCGACTCCACTTTCAGTGCAATGTTCTTCTCCTTTCGCTACTCACCTGCATAAATCTTCCTTCGACTCACTACTTGCTCATAGGCAATTAGTGAGCCAAGAAGATTATCAATAGAGTAAACATTCAAATCTTTAGATTCTATAATAGCAATTATTTTAGCATCATATATAGTAGAAAAATAATGAAGAATTTTATCAACAATTTCAGTGTTCGTTAGTTCCCTGCCCAATGCATGTAAAGAAGTGACTATCTGAGTGAATCTTATGTACATGTAAGAAATAAATTTATTGGATTTCATACGAAATAACTCATAGTCATATAACAAGATATTTAATCTAGATTATTTTACTTTATTAGTCCATTCATAAGTAATATAGAGTCTATCTCATATGTCATTTCCACTTTTGTAAGTGGAAACCCGCATATAGTCTTCTGATTTAAGTGCACAAAAGAAATTATTCAAATATTTTGCATTAAGTTGTGCTAAGTTACGTTCTTCTATAGTCCAATATATAAAAGGTGTCTCAATTCTTATACCATCATGCAACTAATCTAGTTGGTTTTGTATACCCTTCTTGAATTATGATCCATATACGATAATCTAGTGATTGTAAAAATGTAGACATGCGTGTTTTCCAAAAATTGAAAGGAATGTTGTCAAACAAGGGAGGTCTAGTGATCGAGTAACATTCTGGTGTGTTCTGGTTTCCAAAAGTAGCCATGCTCTTTTTTCAAAAAGTAGTCTAAACTAATAGTTTTAAAACAAAGCTCTGATTCCACTTGTTGAATCTTGAATAGGTTATGTCCCAAGGCTAATCAGGAGGGGGTTGAATTGGAAATTTTAAAAATTACTCTTGAATTTTAAATTTTGAAACTGATTGATTTAAAATGCAAGTTAATTAAAGTTTCAAAAATAAAACTTTTCAACCACGCAATTAAAACTTGCAGTAAGTAAGTAAGCAGTGGAAATTAAAATGTCACAAAGATTTATAGTGGTTCGGTCAAACACGACCTAATCCACTCATTGAAGACTCCCTCTTCAGTTATTGCACAATTACCAAAGTGACTCTCCTTTTAACCCCACAGCAAGGCGGAGAAACTGTTACAAAAATCTCTTCCACTAATCCCCAATGTGATAGAGAACTGTCATCCTTTTAAACCCTCCAAGTGTAGGCAGAGAACCTTCATCATTTTATACCCTCGAAGTGTAGGAAGAATACCTTCGTCATTTCACATCCTCCAAGTATAGGTAGAGTACATTCGTCCTTTAACGCATCCAAGTATCGATAGAGAACTGTCGGTTATTCATACTTTCTAAGTGTCGGTAGATAACCAGATCTTTCTTTAAAGATCTTATCACAAGCAATCTAGAAACAAGAGGAAGAGTAAAAAACACAAATCATACACAAAGATCCTTACCTTTGAGTAACCATGTGAACCCTTTACACTCCACTATCAAGAAATTTCTTTCAAACACTCTCTCACACTCTCTCCTTCAATTGCCCTAGAAAAATTACAAAGACAAGACTCAACACATTAGTTTTTAATGGACATTTTATACGAAAGACACGAAAAAATAGTCCAGAAAACTAAAATTTTCAATTTTGAGCGTAACCTATCATACAGTACGATCGGATTTTTTATATATGAACAGTTCAAATACTATTACATATGAACATGTTATGAATTGGTACGAAAACATTTTGTACCCAATCATCGTCTGCTACGAACCATGTTCGTCCGGGACGAACAGTAGAAAATTTCAAAATTCATCTGTATGAACCGTCAGGATGAAATGAGCGAGAATGGACTCGAGACGTTCGTACCTTGTAAGGCATGTACGAACTGAGTTCGTACAATATTATGATTCATACTTAAAAAAAATATTTTTACGTGACCTGGAACTCGAGACATTCGTACTTGTGAAAGCATGTACGAACTGGGTTCGTACAGTACGATCCATACTTAGAAAAGTTATTTTTATGTGACCTGGAACATGAGATGTTCGTACTCATGAAGGCATGTATGAACTGGGTTCGTACAGTACGATCCATACTAAGAAAAAATATTTTTGAGCTACTTGGAACCTAAGACGTTCATACTTGTGAAAGCATGTACGAACTGAGTTCATACATTATGATCCATACTTAGAAAAATAGCAATATAGCATTTTATATATATATATATATATATATGGAAAAATTAGAAGCAGAGCCTATTCATTTATGAAAATGAAAATAAAAAATTAAATATAACTTTAAATAAAAAAATATACTTCTAAAAATACTAGGAAGCATTAAAAGAATCTCATAAGTGAGGAGAAAATTAGAATTACAATTTAGAATTGCTAAAAGAGGAAACAAAATTTTGGCCCACTTAGGTGCAAAATGAAATATCTGAAAGACTCCACAGATTCCAAGGAAATTGGTCACGTCAGATCTGTATAAATACTCCGGCCCATTCAACTCCTTTAGCTAGCTTCTTAACCCCAAAAAAGCCATCAGACATCTTTCTAGAATGCCAACCTCATGCACCTTTTTTCTACTACACTATTTCTCGCCTCATCATAAGCTTCAATCCACCACTAGAAGCAACAACAATCTAGTCCATCTCCAATCCCAACACTACCACCACCACCACCACCACCACTTGTCTCCTTTTCCCACCCAACAATCTCATCTCGCCAACCCATTCCGACCGCCCAATCCACTCCTTCAACCCCTCTCAGGACCTTGAATCAGGCAACCAAGGCCATTTCCAATCCCCATCCCGAAGAACATCGATATTGAGTTGCCAGAATGGAATCGTATCGGTAAGGTTGTGCAAACGGTGGGCTTTGGTGTGCTTATAACTCTTTTGGTGAATAATCCTACCTCAACCACCACCCATCCTGCCCTCTACATGGCATATCTTACGTTCGTATGTCTTGGGTTGGCTTCTGGTATTTTCGTATCAGTCTTTTCGATTGTTAAGAAAGGGAGCCCAACAGGGGGCTTGGTGCAAAAAAAGTTAATATATTTTACTCTCTTTTTTGTGGTATTGGCATGCTTATTTCGCCTCCAAATTGAACAGTTGCTCGTCGACCTCGGCTTTGTGACCGTGCCAATTAATTGGCTTGCTGGTAATCCAAATTATGGATTAATGAACCTTTAAAATGCGTTTGGGATTTTTGATTTGGACTCATTTAAGCTCGGATTGTGTCAAATTTGGTGTCGTTGGGTTCGTATTTCCGAGATGTTCAGTTTGACTATAAATTTGTCTAAATTAGAGTTCAGATAATCTCCGACACCAAATTTTTGAATATGGTTAGATAATACATTCTGGCTACGTACCCTGTCCACTGTTTTCTCTTGGTAACTAAACTCAAATGAGCTTACACAACCCTTTAAAGGTACGTAAACCTGGAAAGATTTTCTATTTAAGAAGAAAAAAAAGCTAAATTTTGCCACAAATCCATAACAAGTTTTGCATGCATTGCTTCACTAAACAATTTATACAGAATTGTAGTAGCCCATTGTCTGACTGTAACGACTGAACAATTAATATACAGTTAAAGTACTCATATATAAAGCCAGTTGAATGCTGCTAATGCCTGAAGCCATTCAACCAAGTCATCAACAATTATATATCCACTTGCTCAAAGGCCGAAGCTTCTCCCTGGGAACAATATTAATGCATTTTCAAGTTAATTCTTGATGCATTTATGGAACAATAATTATAAAAAATATAAATAGCAAATACAAATAAGAACAAATCTGCAAATGATAATTAAAAAAGCCATTTTTAATTTAAAAATATAGAGAAACGTCCGAATAAAAATATAAAGCGCAACTAAACAAATAAAATACTAGATTGAAAGCTTGTGTATGAAAACATTTCTAATATACTTTCGTACTACCATCACCAGGCTGCCGACCACCGTCGGACTTCCATCCATCCACCGTCCACTGCCAGATTTCAATCTGACCTTCCTCAGATCACTGCCAGGGAGCCAAGTATATTTATAAATTTATCGCGTGTACATATCGTTGTTTATATATTTCTGATGTGAATAAATTAATGAAAGCACAAATCTTAAAAACTGCTTCGTTACAAATTTTTTTGGGTTATAAGAATAAAAATAATAAAAATATAACTGCTTATTGCACTGTTATACATATACTGAGAGAGAGAGAGAGAGAGAGTATAGCGACTGGTTTAAACTAATAAAGGCTTACACACACGAATTAGCTTATAAAGACTCATCTGATTGTTTATACATAGACGGCAAGTTTTAGAAGATGAGATCTTAGTTTTTTAATATATTTTAAAGAGAAAATAAAATTGTTGAATTTCAGAGAGAGTGAACAAAAAAATAAGTAAAAATAGAAAGGAATAAAAAAATACTAACTAGATACCTGTCTCGTTAATTTGGCGCCTGGCGCTGGCACCTGCTGCTCAGTAGCAAGTAAAGCACAATAACCAGCAAGCCAATTAACATTAGGACGATCACAATGCCGAGGTCGACGAGCGGCAGTGCAACTTGGAGGCGAAAAAAACAGGCCAACACCACAAAAAAGAGCGTAAAATATATTAAC
The DNA here is from genome assembly GCF_001605985.2 of Dendrobium catenatum. NCBI lineage: Eukaryota > Viridiplantae > Streptophyta > Magnoliopsida > Asparagales > Orchidaceae > Dendrobium > Dendrobium catenatum. The sequence goes on from NW_021318708.1 coordinate 22,513, forward strand.
TTTTTTTCACCAAGCCCACTGTTGGACTGCCCTTCTTTAATAATTGAATAGGTTGATAAGCCTATACTAGTAGCCAAGCCAAGACATACCAATATAAGATATACCACGTAGAGGGCAGGATTGGTGGTGGCTGAATTAGGAGTATCAACGAAAAGAGTCATAAAGCCACCAAAGCCCACTGTGTGGGCAACCTTGCCGATCCGTTTCCATTCTGGCAAGTCAGTATCGATGTTATTTGGGATGGAGATTGAGGATGGTTGGTTGCCTGATTCAAGGTCATTAGGGGAGTTGAAGGAGAGGATTGGGTGATCGGATTGGGTGTTGTTGGGTGGGGAAGGGAGAGAAGTGGTGGTGGTGGTGTTGTTAGGGTTGGAGATGGACTGTATTGTTGCTGCTTCTGGTGGTGGATTGAAGATGAGAAGGAGGCGCGAAATACCGTAGTAGAATATGCTGACTGAGGTTGGCATTCTAGAAAGATGTCCGTTGGCTCTTTTTGGGTTAAGCAGCTAGTTAGAGTTGAAATGGGCCGGAGTATTTATATAGATTTTCTGTAAATATGATAGGGATCATTTTATTTTTGTCCTTTTTTTCTCCCTTTTGTTTTAAAACGGATAGTGTTTCTGACTTGACCAGTTCCCTTGGAGTCTTCCAGATATAATTTCATTTTGCATCTGAGTGGGCCAAAATTTTGTTTCCAATTTTCACAATTGTAATTCTATTTTTCTCCTCACTTATGGGATTCTTTTAATACTTCCTAGTTTCTCAGAAGTACAATAATTTTTATTTTACATTTTATTTATTTTTTTTATCTTCATTTTCATAAATAAATGATATCTACTTCGACTTTTCTAATATATATATATATATATAAATATAAATATATATATATATAAATATAAATATATATATATATGTATCTTTTTATGATTTTTTATATTTAAGTAAAATTTAAACTCATATATATAAATAATATAAAAAATATTTAAACTTATCTCTCTCTCTCTCTCGTTCTCTGTCACCGCTTTTCTTTCTGTACATATCTTCACATTTCTCTCCCTACTCTACCTCTACCTCCTTCCCCCTATCTCTCTCCCCACAAGAAAACATAAGGTATATCGGTGGAAATATATTCGTCGTTAGTAGCGGCAGTGCAACCGATGAATATTCTGTCGATAACTTAGCAATTGGCTTTTGGACATAAAAACCTCTAAAACATTTTTAGTGGCAAAGCCTCCGATTTTTCTAAAATCGGTGGTGACTTCATCGAAAAATGAACTAAAAATTACGTACCAAATTAAGGAACTTCTGGCAGAAAATCCGTCGGTTTATTTAAACCTGACAAAATGTTTCCAGTGGAAATGCTGGAAATGTCCGTCGGTATTACTGTTGAAAAGAGCCTATTTTCCTTTCGAGATCATCTCCTTGCTCATTTCACTTTAGCTCATTCCTATTCTTGCTCATTTCACTCTGTAATGCAAGTTTGTTGTGATATAGAAAACATGCGAGGGAGTGTTGTGTTTTTTTTTTTTTTTTTTTTTAGTGTTGTTTTTTTTTTTTTTTTTTTTGTACAGGATTCCGGTGGATTTTCTGTCGGAAAATGGAGATACAACAAAAATGCTTCATCTTTCTGATTCCATCGGACTTTCTGACGGAAATTCCATCGGTTCGTATCCGCCAGACATTTCTGACTGCTTCTCCACCAGAGCTACCTGCGGAATTTTCATGCCGGCATTTCCAGTGGACTAAACAGCTGGAGCGAGTGCTTCGCAAACAACAATATTGCTGCATAATTTTGCCAGACTTATGTTGGCAAATCTATCAGAAATATTTGCAGTGGAAAAATTCAGTCGAAACAAAGTTTCCGATGCATATTTTATCACCGACTAAATTTTCACTATAAATCCACTTGAAATGCATATTTTTTTTTGGCAAAATTACTCATTTTCCAATGGATTTGGGCCACTGGTAATGTGAGTTTTTCCTAGTGTCTCCTTCCTAATCCTCTCTCTCTCTCTCTCCTCATCTCTCTCTCTCTCTCCTCATCTCTCTCTCTCTCCCCATTTCTTTCTCTGAACCCAATTTTATTATTATTTATTTTAAAATGAATATGTCAAATTATATGGGGGCATTGAGCATGCACCAATTCATTTGATATTTTTGCTCTTTTTTAAATTATTTCTTAAATAAGTTCTTATACTATTTTTGATAAATAATATGCTTCTTTTTAAAATTTGTCCGATAAAGACAACTTTTTAATGTAGTTAAGATTATAAAATAAATTAAGATAACAATATTTTTAAAAAATCTAGTGAAAATAATAGGAGAGAAAACTAGCAGGATAGAGAAAATTTTTAACATAATTTTTTTTTATTTGGCGGAGAGGCGGCAAATGGACAAATTTTAGAAATGGTGAATAAGAATTTTATTTTATTTTATTTTATTGTGTCATCTCATTCACATACTTTTATATTTATAAGATGTAGGGTAGATTTTATAAATAGGTAATTAAGGTTTTTGTTTCCCTAGCCGCTCTATTCCTGACCTCCTCTCCCATGCCCTTCATCGGCCCCACTAGATGGCCCTCCTCTCCTCGTGGCTAACCTCACTCCCTCTGATTTCTCCCCTCTCAAACAAAGCTACCCCATCTACTTCTTCTTCGGCTCTCAACTGCACCAGCATTGTAGCAGCCCCTAGGAACAATGGGAACGCCTTCTCGCTTTCCCCCTCTCCTTCTCCAGATGACCCCTCGACTTTACCGAAGCTCATGTGAAAGCTACGATGGAAGAATGGGGACTGTCGAAGGTCAGATGCTTTGTTGGAAGGTGGTCATACTATGAATCCCTACTCTCAACTATTTGTAAGTCTCGAAAGCTGAAAGATATGATACATTTCTAATCTTTTAGTGATGGTTTCTTCATGCTAAAATTTACCTCTTTTGAAGACTTTGATATCATGTTATCTGGGGGAGTTTTGTTCATCTTGAGGAAACTTTTTGTGTTTCAGAAACGGGTTCCTAATTTTAAACCAAAAAGAGAAGAGTTTTCCACCATTCCTATATTATTTAAAATCATAAATCTCCCTCTGCCTTGTTGGACTTCAGAAGGGTTTTCCAACATCGCTAGCAAGATCAGGATTCCCTTGGTGATAGACAATTTGATGGCTGATAAAACAAGACTAACTTAGGTGAGGGTGTGTGTTCAAGTCTCTAAGGAATGTGTTTATCCGAAAAGTATCCCTATAATAATTTTTAGAGATCCCTTCGAACTTAAAATTGATGGAAACCCTCTCCATATGAACATTGTGGCTCAATTATCCATTTTGTTGACCTCTGTCAATCCAAACTACATCGTCATCCATTCTCCTCTTAGCCTCCTTCTCGCGGGAGAAGCGCAAGCAGGAAACCCCACCACCCTTCACCTGCTCTGCTACAAATCAACCCCAGCAGGCCTCTTTGTACCTTAGCTCAACCAATACTCTTCCAACCTCAACATCATTAATTATAATCCCTAACTTTGCTGCCAATCTACAACCTCTTGTGGCAATTGTTCAATCCCCCATTCACCCCCCCCCCCCCCAGCATATATCTACCTCTATCTCAAACCTTAATTCATCCATGGAAGATACTCCCTCCACCAACAATGCCCCTCCTTAAAAAAAAAAAAGAAAAAAAATCTTATT
>NW_021318708.1:26333-50153 GCF_001605985.2 Dendrobium catenatum
CCCCCCCACCACCACCACCACTCTCAAAATGACATCTCTTATATCTCAAATTGTAGGGTCATTTCAGATCATTTTTATGCCCTGTAACTAGGCTGGTCTCTGATGAGGAAATAAAAAAAAAAATTAGTGGAGATTCCAACTCCACTCCAGGACTGGATGGATTCAAATTTGAATTTTATAAATTTAGATGGCTTATTACTGGACCTTCTATTTGTAAAGTGGTGAAATCATTGTTTTCTAAAGGATATCTTCCCAGGATAGTCATAACCACTATTATGGCTCTTATACCCAAAACATCTCATGCCTATAATGTGTTTGATTTTAGACATATTACCTTGTATAATGTGTTTTATAAGATTATCTCCAAAATCCTTACAATGAGAATTAAGGATATTATTCCATTAATTATTAAAGAAAACCAATTTGGATTCATCAAAGGCCATATTTCTACAGACAATGTTCTATTTGCTTCTATTCTGTCATAGAATTTTAAAAAGTTGGCTAAGAAAAAATTATTTTGTGCTAAATTTGATATTTGGAAAGCATTTGATTCAGTTTCTAGGGATTTTCTCCTTTCTAGAATGAGACAAAAGGTTTTTCCTCCTTTCTTTATCTCTTGGGTCAAAGCACACATCTCTGATGTTCATTTTTTAGTTTGCATTGATGGAGCTTTGGAGGGATATATATTTTAATTCCACCTCTAGCCTTAGGTAGGGCCTCTTATTAAGTCCTTACATTTTTTATATTGTCATGGATGCCTTCACTTGCATGATTGACAACCATATTGCTCAGGACATATTTGGCAGTATTTATACTGAAGATTTGCACATCACTCACCTCATCTATATGGATGATCTCCTAATCTTTGGAGAAGCCACCCCTCATAGTTGTGATCGTATTTTAAATATTTTGAATGCTTTTTCTAATCTTTTAGGCTTAAAGATCAATCATGACAAGAGCAATCTTATTATCTCTAATTTTATCACTGCTCATATGGATGTCTTTGCTGCCCTTAATATTCAAAATCATTATTCTAAGATGTTATATCTTAGTATCCCCATTTCTATTAGAAAGCCATGCCTTGCAAATTTTTAACCTCTTATTCTCTCTATCTCCAATCGGTTGGCTGTTTGGAAGGCAAGATTGCTTTCTCTGGCTAGGCGGCTTCAATTCCTAAAATACACTATCTTGAATATGATAGTACACTAGAGTAGAGGCTCTATCATACCTAAAGCTTGTATGAAAAAACATAGTAGAATGTGTGCAAAATTTTGATATCTTGGGGACACCAAAGCAAAAAAAACTGCATCTTATTGTTTGTCACAAAATGTTTAAGATGAAGATCATTAGAGGTTTGGGAATTCCTAACTTTCAAGCTATTCAATTTGCCAATTTTCACTCCCTTAACATCAATTTTTATAATTCTAGTTCTACTATTTTCTCTTATCTGAATGCTAAATATGTAACACCTTGGACACCTTTGAGAATTAATGCTTCTAGGCTTTTGAATGAAATCAAGAAGGTAGTAGACTCTATCTCACCCATACTTCAATTAACAATCACTCCTAATTGTAAATTGGCTATGCTTTTGGACCCATGGTTAAATGGTAGTTCACTCCATAACACTTTTAGTGGCTTTGCCCACTCTCTCCTCCCCCTGAATGCTAAGGTCACTAGTTTTATTATGGATGGCTCTTGGATTTTTCCTGATAATACGAGGAGGGCACTTATTCATTTTTTGGACTCTTTCCTATAGCTAATATTGTTGCTAAAACCATCTCCTGGAAGGATAATAAAGAAACCTTCTTCTCTACCTTTATTAGAGAATTCTATAAAAATGAGGTTACTTTTTTCTAGTCTAAATATATTTGGCATAAATGACATGCCTTGAAGTACTCAATTTATGTTTGGCTTTCTTTGAATAAAGGATTAAAATAGTCGATGAGCTTTTTAAAAGGAACATTATTATAGAACCATCTTTCCCTTTCTATTTTACTCATCATGAATCCACTTCGCATATTTTGTTTGGATGTGATTATGCCTTCTTTGTACTGAAGAAGTTGATCCCTACTTTGGCTGGTTTCTTACTGTGATTGAGACTTACACAAGTGTTAGAATATTTGGGGGATAAGAGCTACCTACTGAAAGATCAGAAAAAAATAATTCCTTACTATCTGTTACGCCACTTATTTTCTTTGGAGGGAAAGAAATGAAAGGAAATTGAATTCTAAATTTAGGAGTGTTTTATTTTATGCTCGCTTATTAATCTGTCAGTGGATAGAAAGGTTATGAATAGGAAATTTTGGAATGATCTTACAACTCAATAATCAATTGAACTTTTTATTCATTTTTTATTTTCACTGGCTATTATGCACTCTTTCTCTACCTTGGGTGATTTCCTGGAAGCTGCTCTATTCTCTCTAATTTTGGTACGCCACTTTGGTGATGCTCATCTTTCCCTCTATCTATACTTCTCCATCAAACCTCTCAATAAATGTATAGCTTCCATAGTAGACCTACCCGGCATGAATCAAAATTGATTTTGAGAAATGTTAGTATCACGCTACAACATATGCTTCATAACTCTTTCCCATAGTTTTAAAGTATGACACATCAACTTAATTCTTCTATAATTTGCACAATCTTGTGCATCAACTTTATTCTTAAAAATAGGAATCAACACACTCATTCTCCACTCATCTGACATCTTTTTAGTCTTCAAAATAATATTAAAAAGTTTAGTAAGCCAAGAAATTCATTCTTCTCTTAAGCATTTCCACACCTTTATTGGGATATCATCAAGTCCAACAGCTTTTCCACACTTCATTTTCCTTAAAGCCTCTATAACTTTGATTTTACTAATACGCCAATAAAAGCAAAAATCTTTATTTTCATTTAGTGTTCTAAGGTCACTAAAGTCAATCGCATTCTCATAATCTTCATTCAAGAGTTTATAAAAAAATGTCATCCACCTTTGTTGAATATATTCTTCTAACAAAAAACACCTTTTGATATCCATCTTACACTTCACCTGAACTAAATCTTTACTATTCTTCTCTCTTTATTTGGCTAACTTATACATATATTTTTTGCCCTTATTAGTATCTAATATATTATTTAAATCATTAAAATCTAAAGTCTTTGTATTACATATTACTTTCTTAGACTCCTTACGAGCCTCTTCATATCTTTCCCAATTATCAAAAAATTTTCCTCTTAACCAATTTTTATAACAAATGTTCTTCTTTTTTATCTTTTCATAAATATTTTTATTCTACCACCAACTATTTGTACTCTTAGGGGCTTTTCTCTTTAATAAACTAAGCATATCTTTTGCAACATTCTTGATATCATTAGCTATTTGTTTTTCACATAACATTAGCTTACTCGAGCATAGACAATATCTTAAGATCTAGTATCTTACTGTCAAAAATATTTTTGTTGATATTCTTTAAATACCCCCATCTAATTCTAAAATAACATTTTACTTTATTTATTATTTTCTACCCTTCCTGTTGAAGTCCAAAACTAATAATTGATGTTGGGTACATAAAATTTCACTTGGAATAACCGTATAATATTTGCAATTTAAACGATCTATTTTTCTTCGAAGAAAATAATTAATATGAGTTTTACTATATCCATTCTTATAATGATGAGATACTCATCTCTTTTTTTAGTAAAGCTATTAGTAATTACAAAAGCATAGGCTAAAGAAAAATCTAATATGATCTTACCACCTTCATTAATCTTTCCAAACCCAAAGCCACCATGAATGCTTTTAAAATTATTTACCTCTCTACCTATATATCCATTAAATCTCCTCCAATAAATTTTTTTCTTCAAGAGGTATCTTTTGTATTAATTCTTCTAAGTCAATCAAAAATTTTAATTTTGATCTATATCCAAACCTACTTTAGGAGCATAAGCACTTATAATATTAATAATCTGAGTATCATTAATAATATTTAAAAGTATAATTTTATATCCAATTATATTAATTTTTATAATATTATCTATTAAACTCTTATCTATACTCACACCTATATCATTTCTAGTATGAGTATTACAAGAATACCAAAGTTTAAAACCTAAACTATCATTCTCATTAGCCTTATGTCTAACCCATTTAGTTTCTTGAATATAGAGAATATTTATTTTCCTATGAATTATAATATATATTAATTCCATTAATTTATAAATAAGGATACCTATATTTTAAGTTTCTATCCTAATTTTAGATTCATGGACTAGCTTCTTTGGCCACATCTATCCATAATGTGGGAACTCTTTCTTATTTAACAATGTTCCCGGATGCTGACCCTTGCACACTTGTCATTATATTTATTTAGGCTATATAGAACATCGCATCCAGGGGAAGCCTAACATTAACACAATATATTAAATGATTCATGTCATGATTATTTGATAAATTTTATGAAGGTTGTCAACTACCTAACACAACCCTCCACTTTTCTTATCGAGGACTTTGGACCTGACAACGATAGTATTTTTTTAATGATTTATAATTGGATGATATTAAATTCATCTTAAATTTCACTAATCAAATTTATGAGATGTTAAGAGTGACAGATACATATAAGTTTTATTTATTTATCATTTTTGAGATGCAGGATTTAATGTTATCCAAGGAGAAAGAAATCATACATACACATAAGAGAAAGGCACTTCAGTAAGTCTAAAATTTTTTGAGATATTACTTATGTATTCTGGAAGATATGTGAAGCAAAAGTAATACCCCTCTACATTACTTGGCTCACTTATTATATACAAGGTAAATTTTAACATTTCTTTCATTACTAATTCATAATTAGTTGATTCATAATTATATAATTATATTTGATTTTACTATAATTTGAAGATATTTAAGTAAAGAATTTCTTCAAGAAGATACTCAATGAATTTCTCCATAGAAAGATTTAAAAATTTTAAATATGAGGAAGACATATTTGAAGCACTATTTTCCAAATGAGGAGAAGAGAAGAATTGTCAATATAGAGCTTGATAAATGTTTTGGTCTTTTAGAGGACTTTGGTGACCAAGAGTCGTGATATGTGGAGAATTGATCTAAAGATGTGCTAGTTACTTCATGGAGCTTCAACACCTCTACTTCAAATAATCACCATAAAAGTTCTTTTGGTCAAGTTTCGTCCTCTTGTTGTGAAAGAAATTGGAGCACATACTCTTTTTCCAATCAATGAAGAGAAACAAAATTACTTCACAATAGGTTAAAGATTTAGTTTGTGTATACAATCCTTCAACTTCTATCAAGAAAGACTCCAACTAAATCTTTAACCTATTGTGAAGTAATTTTGTTTCTCTTATATAAAAGAAGATAAGAAGATATGAGATGTTACTAGAGATGGATTTGCATCCCTTAATGATATGAGAATATTAATATATCATCAACTTTCCATAAAGAGTAGGGTCCATTTCAACAATCATATTTTACATGCCCCCAGTTTCATTTTTGGTAGACCACTTCAAACAGATCATGCGGCGATCTCTAGGATGAGGCCTTCTATGGCTAGGATTCTTATTGAAGTGGGTATCATGAAAAAGCATTCCAAAGAAATTTGGGTAGGCTCCAAATCACTAGGTTACATATAGAAAGTGGATTTTGAGAAAGTAACGGAATTTTGTAATCATTAAAAGATGTATGGTCATGCTTTAAGCAAATGTTTTGTGTTACATATAGCCTTTAAAAATCCCCTGCCCCCTTCTATTGTGGATGATGGACCAAAAACTAGGGTACAGGTGAGTCATGAGAATGTTGATGCCTTTCCAAATCTTGTTCATGTGGTTCCTTACTCCATGGATGAACTTAGGAAGGAGGAAGAGCTAAATGTGTTATCTCATGCTAATGTGAATGATCCTAATGGTGTGGATAATAAGATTAGTCAGAAGAAGGTGTCTAACATTGAAATGTTAGATGATATTATTGATGATGTGGAGGAACATGTGCTTATTATTCCTATTAACTCTATGATGAAAAATAATCCTATACAGGAACATTTTCTCCAATCATTCCTCCTCCACCTTTAATTAGTAAAGAAACTAAAAAAGAAATCAAAGGATTATTCATTTAATGTATCTCGGTTGATGAGAGAGGACGCTTGTGAAGAGCGAGAAATCATACCTAATTCAAGTAATCTCTCAGTTTCCTTGAAAATTAAGGAATCTTATGCTGACATTGCTTCCTCAGTGTCTTCTCCTGATGGTAGTGGTGTTAGCATGAATGATGATAAAGGTTTTGCTAAAGTGGGCAAGAAAAAAAAAAGAATGCTCCTCTTCCCACTCCTCATCCTACCAAAAAGCTCAAATGTCTATGAAAGTTAATGCTCTTATTTGGAATATTAGGGGAGTGGGGTTCTGATTCTATATGTAGAGTTAGAAGCTTTTGTAGGATGCATAATGTAATTATTTTGGTTTTAATTTAGCTTCTTATTTCTGCTTTTAAGTTAGTCTCTATGGCCTCCCATCTTGTTTTTAACATGAGCTTTAGCAATTGCACTAATAATATTTAGATTTTATGGAGTAATCCTATTTATGTGTACATCATTTATGATTATCCTCAAGTGCTTCACACTCAAATTGAATTTTACCCATGTAAATGTTCGAAATTTGTTATTTATGCTTCATGTACTTTTATTGGTAGGCTTGGTCTTTGGGAGGAGTAATTTGATTTCTCTATAAGCACCAATTGCCCTTGGCTTGGTGGTGGGCATTTTAATACTATTTCAAATTCTTCTGAGAGGATTGGGGGCAACTTACCTAATTCTCAATCTATGGATTAATTTAAAACCATGATAATGGACTGCAACTTGCATGACATACATATGCTTCTCAAGGAGAGCTTTCACTTGGAACTGAGCCAACATTTGGCAAAGGCTTGATCATTTCCTTTTTAAAAACTATTGGATTAATGATTATCCCTTATCTCATGTATAACATCAAAGTTGAGCACTGTCTGACCATTCTCCTCTATTACTTAATATAATTTATGTAAACCTTTTATATAGTTTGCTGTTAGATTCCAAAACATATGACTTCTAGATGGTTCATTTTTTAAGATTATTGAAAATAATTGGAATGCTCCTATTTTTCCTAATAATAACATATGTGGTATGAATAGACTGTGGTATAAACTGCACAGATTGAAATAGAATTTGAGATGGTGGAATAAATGCATCTTTAAAAATATTTTCTCTAATGTTAGAGAGGTTGAAAATACTGTTCATATTTTGGATGCTATTTAGATGAATGATCATATTAGTGTGAATTTGTCAAATCTCAATAAAGCTAAAAGTGATTTGTATCAATATATTGTAGGAAAAAGAAGAGGTATTTTGGATGTAGAAAAGAACCTCTAAATTTCTATTGGAGGGTGAAATGAACACTAACCTTTTTCATGCTATTGCCAATAAAAAAGGATTCACAAAATTTCTACTCATGAGGGCATTTATCTTTTTAGTGATGATTTGATTGCTTCCTCAGGGGTTGAATATTTCAAAGGCATTTTTATAATAATGTTATGCCTAACCACATTACTAATCATCATATTATTTTTTAACTAATTAATGATGATGATAATAGCTTTATTGTTCAGTGACCTTCTGAAAAAGAGATCTTGGATACCATTAGAGGTATGAATTCTAACTCTATTTTTTGTCCTAATAGTTTCACAACCAAGTTCTTTTATAAAGCTTGGAAAATTATCAAAATAGATGTGATTGATGCATTAAGGGATTTTTTTAATGGGTCCCCTTATCTTAAGTTTTTCTCTTATTCAAGCATTGTATTAATTTTTATAGAAGAGATTTCTAACCATTGGGTGGATTTTAGACCGATAAGTCTTTATTATTTATTTAATAAGCTTATTTCTATTATGCTTATGGGGAGATTAACTCTATTGCTTCCTAGAATTATTTCTCCTAAGCAAATTAATTTTGTTAAAGGTCATGGCATTTTTGATAATGTGCTTATTGCTCAAGAAATTACTCATGATATTAATGCTAAAGTGAAAGGGGATAATGTGGTTTTTAAACTAAACATTACTAAAGCTTATGAAAACTTGAACTGGAATTTTTTTGTATAAGAATTTAGCTCTTTTTGTTTTTAATTCTTCTTTCATTAGGCTTATTAAGAATAACATTCAATTTTTATTATAATCATTAATGGGAAAAGACATGGGTTTTTTTTTTTAAAAATTGTCTCAAGGCTTAAGACAAGGGGATCCCATATCTCTTGCTTTGTTTATTATTTTGGTTTAATTTTTATCTAGAGATTTGGAGGACCTTTTTTCTTAGCTTTATTGCAGTACTATTGGTGGTTTTCATATTACTCATCTTAGCTTTGCTGCTAATTTTATAATCTTCTCTAATGGCTCTTTAAATAATCTTAAGATTCTCTTTAAATTCTTGTTACAGTTTCAAAACATTAGTGGCCTTACCATTAATAAAGATAAGAGTTATTTTACTTGTGCTAGGACTTTGACTCAGTAAAGGATTAATGCTATCCATCATAATTGTTGTTATATTTCAAACACTTTCCCTATTAAGTACTTGGGGACCCCCTCTTTAAATGTGAAAAATTATCTCACTTATTTGAGGACATTTTTGCTGCTATTAAAAGAAAACGCTCTACCTGTGCTTTTAATTTCCTATTTTTTGTTGGAGATTAGTTTTAATTTAAAGTGTTCTTTGTTCTTTACCGCTTTATATTTTCCATGCTATTCAACCTCCTTTATCTATTTGCTTGTGTAAGGAGAGAATTATCAATAAATTCTTTTGGGGCTCTAAGAATAAAAGCTCATGTAGTCTTTGGCCTTCTTGGAAAAATATTTGTGTGGTCTTTGATGAAGGTAGCCTTGGTTGTAAAAGTATTCTTGACATGGCTCATGCTTTCTATCATAAATTATGGTTTTTCTTTAAATCCAATAAAAGCTTATGGGACAATTTTATGATGCACAAGTAATGTCATGGTAAACATCCTCTTTTATGTCATTATAAAGGGTCTCACTCTTTGGTTTAGAAAAGGCTTTGTTCCATCAAGTGGGAGGCTGAAGAATACATTCAATGGGGTACTGACAAAAGTAATGTTTTCTTTTGGAAAGACAATTGGATTAGCTCGTATGTAATAACAACTATTTATGTTCTCATACCATTGATTCTATTACAGTTTATAGTTTCATGGATAATGGGAATTGGAATGATAACAAATTATTAGATTGTGTGCCAAAAAAACTTAGTTGATATAATCATTCATATACCTTCTTAAATGAATGCTAACAATAACATTTTGCTTAATCTCTCCATCTCGGGTAATTTTGCTCTTAAAAATGTATGGAATTTGATCTGTTAGTAATATTAATTGTAAGACTTCTTTATTTATTGCTATTTAGCATAAAAACATTTATATGTATTATTCTATTTTAGTTTGTAGAGTGTTACATAGGAAGCTTCCTATTATTCTCATTTGATGAAAATAGGGTTTTTGTATTCCCTTCAAATGTCATTGTCTCTATCAGATTGGAGTCTTTGGATCATGTTTTTGTTAATGGTACCATTGCATTAAATTGTGGAGACATTTTTATGATATATTAAACAATTATAATGTGAGCTATTTTAGTGCTATCCCCTCTATCCTTCACTCGTGGTTCTCTCTCATTAAAGGTCACATCAAGAACCTTATTCATGTTCTTATTATGAGGTTTTTGTGGATGGAATATAATGATTCTAAATGTGAAAACATTTGGGTGGATTTCAGACATATTATTTCTAAAGTGAAAGACAAAGTGCTTCAATTATTTTTTCTAAACCTTCTCACTGCTATGAATTTTAAGAATTGTAAATATGTGGTTCAAAATTTTGGTATTTCCTTAGGCATGCAAGACATTGATAAGAAAGAGAGGATTGTAAGGTGGCTTAAACCTTCCTTTCCTTTGTTTAAAATGAATACGAATCATTCTGTTAATAATTTATATGCTGGTTGTGGTGGGATTATCAGAGATTAGCTTTGTAATATTTATTGTGCTTTTGCTGGTCCTTTACACCCTTACACAAGTTTTATTGTGGAGCTTAAGGATCTTTCTTATTGCCTCCATTTGTGTTATGCTTTGGAGATTACAGATATCTGGCTGGAATTTGATGTTATGCTTCTTTTGCATTGAATTAATGGAACCACTTCTAGTAAACCTAAGAATTTTTTATATTATAGAGGAGAAAGAGAGTTTTTGTAATTTTACCAAGAAGCTATTTGTTGTACTAATTGGTTGGACAAATTGAGGTGTCAGTTAGATGATTTTCATAAAGTTTTTGCATTGAATTTACCTTAGTATTGGGAGGGATGACAATTTGGACAAAATTGGTTTGCCTTATCTAAGACTTTAAAGGGTTTTTTTTTTATTTGGTGGTTGTTTGGTTGCTATCCCCCTCAACGGTTTGTCTTGTGTTTTGTCTTTTGCCTTTTATTTTTGGATGTGGCTATTGGGTGTTAGTTTTTGTGTTGATCAATATGTTTTATTTTTTCTTCTATTCTTTATTATGTCATGAATCTCACATATATCCCTTCTTTTGCTTTTTCATCTGATCATGTTGAGTTGGTTGGTATTGGCAATGCTTACAACTGACTCTAAAAACTTGACTGGCTACTAGCAACTGACCTCTTTGATTTCTTTGGGTTGAGCGGGTTTATGGGAGGGATGGTCGTGGAATCTATTGGGAAGTGCTCTATTTTTTCTTCTTTGGTGTATTGCAGTCGTATGTCCTCCTTTATTGTTTTGCTCATTATGTTGTCTTATCTGCTCAATTGCCTTGATTGTAGGCTCATTTTATTCCCTTTTAATGGCCTAATTTGTGAGGTTCTTGATGGCTACTATCACCATTTTGTTGTGGTCTCAATTGGGTGTCTTTGACCTATTTTGTGGGGAGGTTGTTAGATTAGTTTGCTTCATCTTTTATTGTTGTGTCTTTGTCTAGTTATCTTCATGATGGGCTATAGCTTTGGCTTTGGTACCAAGGAGATTACTTTGGTTCTATTTGTTTTCTTGGTTAATGTTTTGTTATGCAATTTTCTTTACTGCTTTACTGGTTTGCTCTCTTACCTTATGATTCTCTCGCTCACCTTAAGCTGGCTAGACCATCGTATCCTTTGGCTTGAATCATTCTGCATATGTTTTTCAATTATGGTTTTACATTGTTATAATTGCTTATGGTTTGGTGGTTTTCTTTTGTTGATGATTCATTTTTGCAGGTATTTGGTTTGTACTTGGTGGTTAAAGAATATGCAAGCTATGGCTTTTTTTTTTGGTATGGCTATTTGCCTACCATTTCCTTTTATTTTTTGTATCATAGTTGGATCACATAATCGTAGGGCTTTTTTCACTTTTTGCTTGTTGCTCTTTGAGCATTTAGGGAGTGGGAGATCCCTTTAATGACTTGGATCATTTTTTGTAATTAACACATATGCCTTTTATGGGTTTTAACCAAAAAAAATCATAAAGGACTAATAGTGTTATATCCAAACTCGATATGACCAACAGATTGGATAGGTCCTATCATACTGACTTGCAACAAGTAAACTCTAAAATTTGGTTTTAAAAATTATTCAAAATTCTGCTTCCTATTAAATGTTAAAACTCATCCATAAAATTTCTTTAAATCTCATTATCAAAATGTATATATAATGATTATTCTATAGTACATGACTGCAAACTAGATTACAACACAATTCATAACAATAACAACCAATGATTATACATAAATCAAAAGAGAAAATACCTATACATACTCATTTTTTATCATATATTGAAATTACTATTCAATTGGTTGTTTCCCTTCTTTAGACCCTGAATATAGAAAGCAAAATATCTATGAGCAAACATAAATCATCATGTCACATTTATCAATCTAAACTTTTAAATAATTCATTAATTAAGCATTTAAACAAATATTTAAATGTCATACAATAAATTACTATGGTAAGTAGAAAGTATTCGTAGTTATCATAACTTTAAATATGAGTACTAAAAAAGTAAGCACCCAAGCACTTCATATATTATAACAAACTATCATACAGAATTTAAAAAATTCTGACCCTTATGCCACCCAATAGAGAGAGTTCAAAAAACTCTGACTCTCATGCCTCCCAACAAATAGAGTTTATGTTAGAACAAAACTTGTAAGAGGAAGAAGAACGTGTTCTTTAGCTTGATCTTAGAAAAGAGAGAGAAGAGGGGGATGAGATAATAGGAAATCAGATTTTCTTTTTATTAATTATAGGTTATTACAAGGGGGGTGTTTTACATTGAACACACAATGTCTATTTATAAGAATTTACACTAGTATGACACATTTAGGAACAACTTAACCTAAAACATGCACTAACTGTTGGGAAATTTCTATAAGTGGGCCCATATACTTATACATATAAATAAAGAATTATACATTAGACGCTATCTAAAATTAAGCCAATTAAATTTGTGATCTAATTGAGTATTAAATTATTATTTGGCTTATGTGGCATCTCAATTAATTTTGTATGGAATTAATTTGTGTAGAGGCCGGGTATTTATTTTATTTTTATGATGGGCTGAAATAAAATATTTACACTTAAAGTATATAAAGGTCGTGGTCCCCAGTTTAAGCGGTTAAGTTCTCATTTTCCCTCATTTCCCATCTTGAGTGAAAAGAAGGGGTCTCTCGCTCTCTTGGAGAATGCCGCTCTAAACGTGGAAGATCGAAAGACCTTGATTTTGCACTTCAATGGATTCAGGTACGCTTCTGAAAATTCTTCTCGATGATTTGGCATGTCGTTCGGAGACGATCGATTTGTTATTTTCGTCTCCGTTAAATCCTAACACTAACTCCACAAGCAATCCTGCCACGAAACCATGGTCCTGCTTCTTGCGAGCATCTAGCCTGAAGAACTACATGACCCCGTATTACAATCTAGCGGTTTGACTAGTTTGTTTAGATAAGAATAATACAACGCCAATGGTAAAAGAATTTAAGAGAAAATAGCCATTCCAATTATGTGAAGTTGTCATATCAAAAAGCTCTAATTGTTTAAGTTTAATTATTCTAATTTATTTTGATTATTTAAATTTAATTATTTTATTTTATTCTTTATTTTTATTTAATTCATATTGATTTTAATTTTTGTTTTTTCTAATTTTAATTTATTTAGGTTTTATTATTAATCTATTTAATTCAAATCCAATAATAGCTTTTATTTATCAAAGCTTGATAAATTTGATTAATTTGTGTTTAATTATCTTATTTTATTTTTTATTTACACATTTATTTTATTTTGCACATTATGATTCATGAAAATTAAAAAGGAAAATTCTAAGTGCGGGTAATAAATTAATATTACACATTCCTAGACTTATCATCGTGTTTGTAGTGAAATAAGGATGTATAAAGAAAAATAAAAAAGAAAGCAACGATTATAAAAAGAAAATAAAAAAGAAGAAAGGAACGATTGTGATGAAATAAGAAAGTATAAAGAACAATATAAAAGAGATTAAACAATTAATGAGAATAAATTTATTGGTAGCTTTCTAGATCATATACCTGCTTTCCAACAAAATTAGAATGCTTAATTAATTATAGTACTCCTAACTAAAGAAATAGTGAAAGTGACAGAAGTCCCCCGTTCATAATAATAATAATAAAAATAAAGAAAGTGACAGAAGTCCAGAATTTTGACTAGTTTGAACCCATAAAGAAAAATAAGAAAGGCCGGTAGATATGTCATTTTTATTTTTTCAGGAAAAATTGAGGGGTCTTAGCGAATTATTCCTCTTTCAGAAATCATTGTCATTTTTTTTTTTTTGAAATTTCTTTGTCAATTTGTTAGCATACTAATTTAAACTAAATATAATTAATTTAACTATGGGATTGTAATATAATTATTTAATCTGAAATTCTTAATTAATTAATTAGTTAATTCAATTTAATAATTTAGTTAATTTAAAGTTAATATAATGAATGAATTTAAATTTATTTTTAATTTACCTGTGGGCTTGTAATATAATTCATTTATTTGAAGTAATTTTTGGTTAATTTTAATTAGCTATTTATTTAAGTTAAATTACTTAATTAGTAAATTATTTTATTTAAATTTTAAATAAGTTAATTTAATTAAATTAATTAAATATATATTAGTTCTTAAATTAGTTAGTTAAATTTGTGAATGATCCTGCGCTGTCCCGCTCGCGTCCCGCCGTCGGTCGCCGCGGTTCCGGCGCCGGCCACCCAAACCGGGTCGGGTCGTGTCAACCCGGCAACCCGCCGGGTCAGGTCCGGGTTCGGTTTTTCGACCCGTTTGTCTACCCGGGTCGGGTTAGGGTTGACCCGTTTGAACTCGGGTCAGTTCGGGTTCGACCCGAACCCGACCCGTGACCCGAAATTGACACCCCTAGTGAAGACCAATACCAAGTTATATCGAGTTATACCGAGCAATACCGAGTTGTACCCAGTTTTTTCTAGGAAAAACTTGATACAACTTTTGTATAACTCGGTATTGCTCGGTATAGCTCGGTTTAACTCGGTGTTGGGTCTTCACGTGATGGTATTCCTCGTTATTGTTTGGTATTGCTCAGTATTTGCTCGGTATTTCTCATTTTTTGGCGCGATTTGGCCTCCGACCGGACGTTCCTCTACGTCCGGTCGGAGGACGTAATAATTGTTCCTGGCACCGTTGCCTCTGTTCAATGATTGGCAATCATTGCGCGAGTGAAATAATAAAAAAAATGCATTAAATAATATAAAAAATGCTCATAAACTTTTAAAAAAAATTAGCGATAAATTTATTTCTCACCTAAATTTGTTGTTCTTGGGCTCATTGGAATCAACTTGAGCCCAATTTTATTTTAAAATTAATTTCAATACATTTTGACTAGTGGTTAGTGAGTAATTTGAGTTTGTTTGCAAATTGATTTTCCTAAATTACACACAAACCACTGGTCCAATTGCTTGACTAAGGTATATTTGCTACATACCATAAATTTTCCAGCCCCTGATGAACACTCAATTTTGGTGAATTAAATTTTCAAAGTTCTGGGTAAGATTTTGACCAAAAAATTTAGAAATTTATAACTCACACACCACTCGCAATTAGGTCTTGATTTTTCTATGATTTGCGTGCATTAGTGTGTAGGGGTAAGAATGTATATGATTTCACACCAATGCAATTATTTGAAAGCCCAAATTAAATCACCAAAGGTATAGATACATTTAAAGAACTTAACAAAGAACTAAATAATTCATTGAAATGGACAAATTTCTAAAAACAATAACTAATTGAATAAAACTCAAAATTACTCAAACTCTAAGGCATTAGACTCATCTTTGAGTCTACTTATGAAAATTATAAAACTCCTAGAAGTTTTTGTAAATAAAAAATTTAATATTTGGTCAAATTTAGTTCATTAAAATTTACTATACCTATAAAAAGCATAACTAATTATAGAAAATTTTAAATGACACAAACTCAAAGACATTGGACGCATCTTTGGGTCTAGTATTAAAAAAAAAAAATAGAAACTTTCAAAATTCAAACTAAATTAAAAAATCAAATTTAGATTAAACTTAAATAATTATATAATCCATAACATATTAAAAATTAATAAATCATTAAAAATTTAATAAATCATTAACTCAGTGAAAACTCATCATACTCCAACAATGAAATTTTAGGCTGGACTTCCTCGAGCTGCAGGGTCTATGTGTCCTAAAGAGGCCTTGGTTCTCATGAACGTTATGGCAATGCCACGAATGAGTTGTCGCAACATAATTGTTAAATTATAGACATTAAAAATTAGTAATAACTAAACATAAATACTACTCCCTCTATTAATGAAGTTTTTAGGTTGTATCATTTCGAGCTACAAGGTTACGTGTCATAAGGAGGCCTTGATCCTCATGCCTATTATGATTATGCCATGAATGAATTGATCGAATGTAGTTATTAAAATACAAAACTAAAATTAATAATCTAAAAACTAAATTATTTAAAAATCATTAACCAACCATCAAATTTAAATAAATAGGTAATTGTAGTGTAACACGTGCTTACGAAGGTATTAAATTAGCCCCAATGAGGGTGTAATAAGCCTCATAGCTCTGGTTTAACAAATGCAATTACTATTCAACTTAAATAACCATTGATTTGGTAATAAAATATCTAGACATTTGAAGCCATCGTACACCTTGCTTGTCTCCTTTTAGGAAAGCAATTGTGTATTTGATTGGAAGCTATAAATGACTAATCAGAATACCTTAAACAATCAATCAACAAACAACTTCAACAGTTAAAATCTATCCTAAAATAATTCTCAAAATATCAAAAATATTAAAACTTCAACTTAAACTAAAATTCCCTTAGTTTTCAACAAAAAATCAAACCTAAAAAATTTTCAAATAATAACAGACTCAGGATATATCTAAGCCACACAACCGTATGTTGACCTTGCTTTCCACCAGACTAGGGTCGAGAGGGTTGACTTGGTCAAATTGACGAAGTCAGCCCCTAAGACCACTTCCATTGGGTTTAGTGAGTTAAACCGAATTTGTTGAGCCCATACATTGGCCCTAGGTCAACCTAGTTGACCAAGCCAATTTAGGTTGACCAGACTAGTCCTAATCACCCTTATTTGAATTTAAATTAATTTCAAATCCCCTTGAGCCCAATTCCTAATCAATTTGGGCTTTATTGATCATGTTGACCTAGTTAACTTTTGAATTGGTCAACCCAACCTTGATTTGGTCAAAATTGACCTATTTAGGTCAAATACTTAACCCATATGGCATTTAAACACCCCCAAACCTCCCCTTAACCCAAAATACGGCCAAGGGAGCTTAGATCTCTCTTAATTAATCCTAGGAGGCATCTTGGATATCCTGGGGTTGAGGCTATAAATAGATGCTTAGGGGCTCACTAGAGAGGACCTTTGGAGAATTACTGCCCTAAGCCTCCTAAGGCCCAAATCTTCATTTGATTGAGCTCTCCAAATACTTCCCCACCTCTCCCCACTCAAACCCATCGTTAAAGCTTCACGATGATGAGATCTCTAGCGAACCAAGACCTAATTCCTACCAAGATGATTTTTCATTAATCTATAGCTTTTCACATAACAATTTCTTCTACAAATAGGAGCATGGACATTATAAAAGTACAATAAGCCAAAGATCTCCTGAATCCATCATGTTTTTTTCGGTAAAATCTCTAACCATAGTATAGGACACCCTCAGTTAATTAGCTTTTCATTAAGTGTGTTTTAGACAGTGAAATTGGCCCCCTATTAATATTCTTCATGCATTATATCTACGTTTAAAATTTCATGTATATTGATGGATCTGATCGAAAGAATGAGCCAAAAAAATATAACATAGGGTTCTTCAGTGACGTATGTTTCTAGATCATTGATCGCACGATCAACGGTTCAGATCTGTCCGTTTTGCGTCATTGTGCAACCGCAGATTTGATCCTACAGCCATTTGTTCTATATGGCTTAATCTAGGTTGTTGATTCATTTCAACATAATATCAGATGCCATAAATGAGTCGCTGATATGGTTAATGAAATTGTGTTCGTGATTTCATCATGTTGTAATCATTACTGGTATCGTAATCATCATGCCACTGAGCTTTGATTGCTCTGCGGTTCTGTCCGCGAATCTGAGCACGTCACATGTCTAACCATGGTCGCTACTGTTTAGTAATTTTTAATTATTTTTAAATCTTTTTTTATTCAGAATATGTTTTAAAAATTAAGAAAAAAAAAATTTAAATCTAAAATTTATGTATAATATATCAAAATATTTAAAATTTAAAGACCTTTCATTTAAAATTAAAATTATTTTAAAATATGTTATATATTTTAAATTATTTTAAAACCCAAATATATTAAAATTTAAATTTAATTTTTTAAAATTATTTTAAATGTTCACAAGATCTCTCAAAGAAAATATCTTAAATTATTTTAATGATATTTTAATTATTTTATTTTAAAACTAATATTTTATGTACATGTAAGTCACTTAATTAATATTGAGAGATCTCTTTGAAATTTTAAATAAAGATTGAGCATGTGAATAGAATCCACAGTAGAAGATTAGTGAATAATTGCACTCCAATTATTCACTAATAAAATCATTAGTCTTATTAATTACTATTTAATCTTTGCATATTTAGGATGTACGAGCACTTAGCCTAGATTTCTCCTACTTCTAAGGACGTGGCTTGTAATTATGTGTTTCATTCACCAAAGGGTTAGTCATGACACCTAATTTGAACCTATTTAACCAAGTGACATCTTAAGGATAATAACTAAGAACCAGGCTAGAAAACTTAGAGATATTATAGGGATTAGGATACTCGACTAAATGATATAAAACTTAACTCATTTAAGCTAGCGACATTTCATTTCCCCAAGAATTTTTTAGGAATTTCTAGGACCCTTTAAGTCACTTAATTAATTAACCCTAATCTACCCCTTCAAAGTATAACAAATTATTCAAATTTGAATTCTTTATCTAAAAAAAATAGAAGCCCCTTAATTTGATGTTAATTCAAATATTAATTTAATTTTGATTAAAAATCATCCTTTAATTAAATTTTTAAAAATTCCAAAAATTTCCTAAACTCTTGAAAACACATTTTTAGGTCATTCCTGATCTTTGGAGGTGATCCCAAGAGGTTTGGACTTCCTTTAAATGAAAATTCATAAAATATCCTTAATTAAGCAATTTTAATAATTTCTCAAATACCCAAACTTTGAAAAATTATAACTACATGCAAAAAATCAAATTTAGGTAAACTAAAATGCATTCAACTCTAATAACAAAAAAATAGTATTTATTAAAAGTATGAACATTCTAGAAATTAGCCTAAATAAAAAGTTAACTTATTGGTCAACCATAGTTCAATAACTATGATTGAACCTCTAAAAATAATAACATTGTATAGAAAACTTCAAATCTAACAAACTCAAAATTTAATTATTTTCCAAAGGATCTAAGGTTTAATAAAAATACTAGGACTCCAGAACTTTGGCAACTTTAAAAGTCAACTTTAAACACCTTTTCATTTAGCGGATAGGATAGCCCCGGACATTTCGAAATCCACTGATTCAATTTAAATTTTAGATAATATTATTCTAAATATTAAAACTGACCAACCAATTAAATTAATTAAAATTAACATCAAGATACTAATATTTAAACTTTAATTAAAATTTCCTCTTTGGCCTTTAACAAATCAAATCACAAACAACTTGAACTAATTATCCAGCATAGGACATACCCAAGACCATATAGCCTACTATACACACAAAGAACTATTTGTTAGGACATGACTTCCTGCTTTAAGTTAGATCAATATTTTCTTTCTTTTTGTTTCTGCGATGTGGAAATTTATATGTAGCACATGTGCTGGTTGTTTTAGCTTTATGTGATGATTGCTATGATGATGTATTTAATTACTGTATTATCTATCTGATCTGATGTGTGATAGATTATCCATATGTTAGGAGTGATTTTGATACTTACGATATTTTTTGCAGATTGCCGTGCTCATACAGTGCTAAAAAAGGGGGCTAAATATAAATAAATTATAGATTATTGCGACAAGTACTTCTGCTACTTAGCCCCCAAATAAATAAGAGCTTGGCCAAGTGTGGCTGGCTTGAGTATTTTTATTCTCATATATAAATGCTTAGGATATTTTATCATAACTGTTTAGGATAACCTTGCAAGAGAGTTTAGAATGTTTTTTTTCTTTTATATTTATGATGTAACTTTATTCAAAGTATAAAGTTGTGAAAAATCTAGAAGTAAGGAATTTTTTTCTTAAATATAAGGGATTCAAAGAGAAAAGAAAGCCCATTACAGGGGTTTTTTTATTTGGATATCCTTCTATAGGACATACCATAAGGAAGTTGAAGAAAGGAGACCAATAGAGGACTCAAAAGATGAAGATCAAGATAAAAAAGCCTTATTTTTAAGATTTGCATCATTCTGTAGGATTATAATTCAAGTTGTTGCTAGTGGAGCATATAAAGTTTTTGAAATTAAATAACATAGAAAGATAAGGATCTAGAAAAAAATGAGCTGAAGGTCATATGGGGTTGCATGCATATTATTGCATTCATCTCTTTCCTTGTTAAGACACTTCTCTGCCCACGAGAAGAGTTCAGATTATCCGACTTATAATGATGAGGTGATGAACCTAGGGAAGTCTAATCTCTAAAAATTATATTGTAAGTCTTTATTAAATTTCATGTATTTTTTATTTAGAAATTTTGACTAGTATGCATTGCATTAGAAACTAACTAAAATCAAATTTTAATTGCATTAGTCTTAGGAGCATAATATCATTCATAAGTACAAGGCCACTTAGAAAACTCTTTAGATGTTGGCCTTAATTTTTAAAGACGAAGTCACCCACTCATGTTTCATAAAGACCGGACAGCATGGATTTTATACCATTAGGTGGTTAGCGGTCTTTCCTTTTTTAGGCAGGATATAAGTCTAGAATATATTAGCTAGGACATGGGTGCTAGTATTGTGTGTAGAATACTAAACCCACTATAGATTTAGGGTTCATGACTACTACTATCAATATCCCGTATTATGCCGCATTGGCAGGTAAGTCCACAATTCTTTAGAGGCTATAAATCTCACGTATCTATGTCACATGAATGACGACACCTCCATCTTTCTCTCTTATATGCTCAAAGTGCAACATTATCTTTCTCCAAATTATTTTTCTCACCTTAGCCCTTCTGAATGATGAAAAGAGATGTGCATGTTGACTAAGCCAAGTTGAGCATTTCCTTTCCTATAAATAGGAAACTCCTAAACTCCTCCCTATGTGTCAATCCCATTTGAGAGAATAATATATAGTTCTTAATCAAGAGACTTCTTAGGCCCCAGCTTAAGTTGTAATTAACCACATGAGCTTGAGCCCGTGGGAAACTGAATCCCACATCAAATAATCCCCACCCAAGCTGATGCATCGGATGGGATAAATTTTGCGACTTTGATCTGGATATACATATCATTACCCATCAAGGTGCGTAGGTGAAAGTTGTTATCTTCAATATTTAATCGTATGTATGATATCATTTGCCCTCCCATTGACCCGCATATGAAGATTATAAAGGCCTACAACCATTTTTTTCTATGGAAAAGTGCGATCGTACCCTTCACATTCTGTCCCCACTGAGCGGAGTCCTTTTAGAGTCCCACACAGTATACACACACTATAGATTATTTATTAGGACAACCAACTCAAAACTTAGGCTAGGCTTTTATTCCTTTCATGTACTTTTCTCTATGATGTGGATTTGTATTTAAATGAGAGCTGATAATTATGGTTAATGTGGTTTATTATGCTTATATTATGATATTTATGTTATGTATCTTTTAATGTGATTTGTAATATGTATTTAAATTTTCCAAGGTTAAGAATGATTTAATTGTTTAGTGCTAATCAATTTTATTGCAAGTGGTGCTCATACAAGGATATAAAAGGGGACTATAATTAAAAATGATTAGAAAATAATGAGATTTGTTTTGGGTAATTTTTGTTGCTTAGTCCCCTAATCGTTAAAAGTATGGCTGAGCTACATTTTTCTCAAAAAATTAGTAAAGTGATTGTGACCTTGGTTATATCTTTTGATTATGCAAATTTTCAAATAATTTATTAACATGTAGGGAGTTTGAGTTATTTTAATTTTTTTAAAAATATCATTCATTAAAATATGAGTTATGGAAGTATATGAAAAGGCATTTTCTCAAAAAAATTAGAGGTCAAAAGAGGAAAAATAATATCCTCTAATGGAGAGTTCTTTTCATTTAGAAATTCTAAGGGATGAACACAAAGTGGCCGAGGAAAATAAATAAGTTAAAGATGAATAAATTAAGAGTAAAATAAAAATGACTTATTTTAAAAGACTTGCGTCATTTCATTGGTTTAGAATCTAATTTTTTTTGGTGGAGTTTGGCCACCTTTACTTTTAACTGACCCTAGGTTGTATATTAAGTTGCACTTGCTACATGAATTTTGGATAGTCAAATTTCTTTTAAATTGATGTGTTTACATTATTTGCATAATAAAAATTATAGAATTTTAATAGGTTTCTTTCTTGCATGTGCTATTCCTGGAATTTCTCTAGGCTCTTAGGAATGAGAATTTTTTACTTGTAATTTAAAAGTAAAATTTTAGGAATCAATATCAAAGAAAGATAATCACTTTATGTAAACTGAAGACTTTCCAGGGTCATATAAATATTTTTCATATTTCTATCCATATTTGAGACACTTTCCCCACGAGAATAGAGTTAAAAAATTTTGACTTATAAGGATGAAGTGTTAAACCTCGGGAAGCCTAGTTTTTTTAGAAAAAATTTCTTAAGTTATTTTTAAAATTTTCAAGCACTAATGATTTATGGTATTTTAACTAGTATGCATTAAATTAGAAATAATATAAAATTAAAATTTAATTACATTAGTTTTAGAAGAATACTACCACTCATCAATTCTAGAAGCATACTTCTAAAAATAAAGCCATTTAATATTTTCTCTAGATATTGGACCTAAATTTAAAAACTTAAACAACAACCTATCCATCTTTTATAAAGATCGAATTGCATAATTTTGAGATGATTAGGTGGTTTGGCTAGCTTATCACTCAAAGCACTTCTAACGCCAAAAATTCATACACTACTCTTAGAATAGGTTCACGTTACTACTATGTAGTGCCCAACTTAGATCCAAATTCTAAGGTAGATCTCAAATCACAAGTCCTCATCTTTCTGAAATGTAATCATAAATATCTGATAAAATGTTAAGTCAAATATAAAATCTTCTCTCTAAAATATTAAAGCCCAACATAGAATAGATTGGACTTTTCTAGGAGGTCCCATAATCTTAAAGTGTTCTAAACTCTTCATTTCTTTGACTTATAGAAAGAACTACTCAAAATTGACCCAATTTTCATTATAAATTCTTCACCTCTTATGATTTTTCTTAATCATTAAAATTTAAAAAAAATATTTGTCACTACCTTAATCGAGAACATTCTATTTAATTATACTAGGATGTGATTAACCATAAAATTGAGAGCCACCTGACCTATTAGGGCACAATAATAAAATTGTAATAAAATTGACAACTCGAATATTAATCCCTTTCAATCAAATTCAAGCCCAACAATTAGGATAGACTAAGGTGCTTCTGAAATGTTTTAGAATCTCAAAGCACATCTTAAGTTTTCTTCCTTTGACTCCAAAAATAAGTGTTCAACTTGTTGACCTCAATTTTAGTTCGAGAGCCTTTGATCGATTTATTTAAGCCCCGTCAAATCCAATTCAAGATCGAATTGAGTCAAATTAGGCTCGATCAAGCCCAATTAGTCCTCCTTAGTCACATCGAGTTTGTTATGATTGAACTCGTCATTTTATTTAAATTTAATTTGGTTAATTTGAGAAAATCAAATTAAATTCCAAATTGACCCAAATTGGATCTAATTTATTTATTTATTTATGAGCTTAAATTTATTCCTAAATCAAACAAACAACTTCGCAGCTGAATCACCTCAATTCCCTCTTAATTGTCCTAAGGATGAATCCTAGCCGTAGATCTAAGGCCTTGATCATTTAAATACTCTTTTAGGGCTTCATAAAAGGGGCTTTTGCTTTGATTCTCTCCCTAGCCACTCTCAACGCTAACTTGTTGGTGTGAGAGCTCTTCCAACTTCTCCCCACCTTCTTCCACTCAAATCCACCGGT
>NW_021318708.1:51145-68935 GCF_001605985.2 Dendrobium catenatum
GAATAAGGCATTCTCAAAGGGTGGGTGGGGGGGTCTTCTTCTATTTGGAATATCGGGTTTGTATGGCTTTAGATATCCAAAGAGAAAAGGCAATACCCCCTTTAGGGAGGAATTGCCTCTTCATTTGGATATTCAAGCCATGACGAATCCAAGGAGTCCAAGGAGGAGAGATCCAATGAGTCCAAGGAGGGGAGATCCAAGGAGTCCAAGGAGAAGAAATATAAGAAAACAGAAGACTTGAAGCCTTTGGAATATCGGGTTTGTATGGCTTTAGATATCCAAAGAGAAAAGGCAATACCCCCTTTAGGGAGGAATTGCCTCTTCATTTGGATATTCAAGCCATGACGAATCCAAGGAGTCCAAGGAGGAGAGATCCAATGAGTCCAAGGAGGGGAGATCCAAGGAGTCCAAGGAGAAGAAATATAAGAAAACAGAAGACTTGAAGCCCAAATATCCCACTCAAAGTCATTTGCGTTAGTCATAGACTTAGAAATCCGGGTTGTTGTCAGTGGTGCTCGACCACTTTACTTTTCTATAGACCATGGTTTGTAATTAAAGGGCAGTTGGCCTATGGACATTTATTTGATTAGTTTGAATATTTATGATGTGTTTTATTTTATGCTGTGTGCCTTTAGGGTTGCTTGCTTTTTTTAGTTTATTGGCGACTTGCATGCCATTTTATTTTAGCCTGGATATTCATCAGGCTCTTTAAGGATTATAAAATTTTTCTACTCGCAATTAATACTTAAAATTTTAAGGTTTAAATAAAATAGAAACCTGACAAACCTAGGAAATTACCGGAGCCATCCGGGATCACATGCATAATGCTGCATCTCTCTCTCTCCTTCTAATAAGACACCTCCCCGCCTACAGGTAGAGTCCGGATAATCTGGCCTATGAGGATGAAGTGCCGGACCTGAAGAGGCTCAGTCTTTTCTAAAAATTATTTTCTATAATCCTATTTTTAAAATCTCAAGCATACTTAATTGGAAGATTCAACTAGCATGCATTGCATTAGAAACTAATTAAAATAAAATTTTAATTGCATTAGTTAAGGGCATTTACCCAACATAAGTCTAGGTTTAATTAGAAAACTCTCTAGATGTCGGTCCTAGTTTCAAAAAACTTTACCACCCACCCATCTTTCATAAATAACTTGATAGCATGGTTTTAAAGCGATTAGGTGGTTAGCTGGCTCCCCAATTCAGGCCAGGGTAAATCCAGGTTTTATACTGCATCAGTTAGGACACGGGTCTTAGTGTTATTCATAGAACACTAAGCTCAATTCAGATTTAGGATTCAAGGCTACTACATTCAGTCTCGTAGTATGCCTAAAATAGTAGGTATGTCCTTTCTCTTCAGGGACTATAAATCCTACTTTTTCGCATCACATGGATGACGCCACCTCCATCCTTCTCTCATGCATATGACTGGATGCTTGATCTTCTTTTTTTCCCAATTTCTCTTGAGTACCCTAGAGCCTCTGAATGCTAGTGTGAACCACGAATGCTGATTGAGCCAAATTGGACCTTTCTTCCCTTTAGATAGGACTTCCTAGTCTTAGCCCTATATGCAAATCCCACTTTTGAAGGGATAATATATGATCCTTAATCGATAGTCTTCTCAGGCTCTGGCCTGGGATGTAATTAACCACAGGGGGCTTGCGCCCATGGGAAAATGAATTCCACCATCTCATAAACCCCACTCGAGCTAATGCATCGGATGGGGGGAATTCATGATTATGATTAGGCCATATATATTATTACCCATCGAGGTGCGTATGCAAGAGCCGCTATCCTCCATGGTTAATCGTATGTATGGTCCAATCTGTTGCTTTCACTTGGCCCGTTTGCGCGGTGCTCTTTCGGAGTTCCACACAACTTTGATCCAATCCCATTTGAAATTTCCAACCCTTACCTCCTTTAATATCGAACTTTGAAATCTCAAAATAAAAATTATACTGCTATTTTAATCGAGAGTATTTATAGGAAACTCTGGTTTTCCTACGATGTAATTAACAACGATCAATGGCTTGTGCTCGTAGGAGATTTAGAGCCGAGATCAAATTTTCAAAAATTAAACTTTTTAAAACTTTAATTAATCTTCTTTAGGAAAATTAAACCCGACAATCGTTATCGTCATTTTCAAATGATTAATAGTAAGCAGTGTCTTCTTTCTTTGGAAAGAAATGTCATTATATTATTATGATTTTGATTATAAAATTGATGATCTTTTATCTAGATTATTGCAGTCAAATATTTGATAAACATCATTTTGATCCTCTAGGATCATATGTTGTCTTCCCTTGAGTTTTACTACGATAATCAGGATAAACGTAAAGTTTTTTAATTTGAACCCATTAAGTAATAATGAGTTCACCTCCCGAGTTGATATGTCATTCATAATGAAGCGTTCGATTTCAAAACTAAAATTCTAACAATTAACTTTTCTCAAATGAATATTAATCCTTTTCAAAACAACACTTTTTAAATCAAGCAATGTATTGAGCCACTTGTTTCAAGGCTTTGCTCACGTTTATATGAAATGCATGTAAATATTATACATACACTTATATTATTAATATATTTATACCATTAACATTATATGTGCTAATATTTATAGTTGCACTGTGATGTCAGGCAAAGAATCGAACCCTGAAACTGTATGAAATCCTTAATTGAATACAAATTGACCTTTAAGTAATTATATTTAGATGTTGAACATTGAATTTTCTAGTGGATCGATCCTATGGAGCCTATTAAGCAATATGTGCTCACCCTATATTGCTTATATGTTTTTAGGAAAAGAAAAAGTCCTAGCTGAATAAATAGAAAAAGCTCAAGAGTTTTGTATTTTACATTATGAATATATATTGCTTTGGCAATCTAATTATTTATCTTCGCTAATGTTGGAAAAAGGGAACAATATATTAGATTGTTTTATAACTTATATTTCAATATGAAATTATAATAATACCTTTTTATATTTCCTATACTTGGAATTTTTTGTTAGCTTTGGAATATAGTGTATTTATTGATCTAGTTAAGTTTAAGTATAATTCTTCCAATTAAATATTGGGTTGGGACAAAAAAAAGTGCCTTTTACTCCAAAGTGGCTTGAATCAAATAAAATTGCTATTGGATATTTGTCAAATCATGATTTCTAAATTAGTTGGAGTATGTTATGACTACAGGTAGCTAAATTGATAGAAGAAATTTCATCCTCAAGGACTAATAGAACCTTAGAAGTTTTTTTAGTTAGTGCCAAGGTTTGTGGTCGACATTGATTGGAGATGGAAGTTGGAGCTCCGGGTATGGAGAGTAGTTAAAATGTGCAATCAATTTCTATTAGAGGCTCAACTATTTATAGGAAAATCTTGAAGCTTTTCCTGTCATATCAGTGGTAGTAGTGTAAAACGTAGATTGAGGTTATTATGGATGATCCAACAAGATGTTTTTAAATGTTTATGAACATTATATAATTTTATTTTATTATGGATAAATTGACTTGCCACATGTTGACCTCATGTTTTAATGAGGTTAAGAAAATCTTCATGTACTTAGTTTTACTTATTAGGATTCCTCTCATATTGCAGGTTTTCCTCATAGAAACTTTATAGGTGTATTGTCATGGACTTAGAATTGAGTAGCTAAAGAAAATCTTATACCATAGAGCACCCCATACCCAAGATCAGACTCTAGAGACTCTTACACTATGTTAAATGTAGTTTGTCTTAGGAGGTACTAGTGTAATATTTGAAATATTTGAGTTATTAAAGTAACTCAAATATTTGAAATAAAATAAATTTATTTCAAATATTTGAGTTATTACAATAATAATCTAGTGAGAAAGTCGGTGGGGTGAGGCAAGGAGTATATATATATTGTTCACTGGCTAGCATTGCAGTGCTCACCAAATCTGTGACAAAATGCTCTACTTAAGAATTTTCATGTTTTTCAAATAAATTTATTTCAGATATTTGGATTATTATATCTAGGACCCTTATTATTCTACGTTGGACACTCAAAAATAATATAAAACCTTCTCAACCTTTGCAATCCCATTTTTAATGGGTTGAAGATAAATCCTAAAATGATAGATAAACAAACTTAATTAGACTAACCATGGTCTAGTGAAACCTAAACTCATTAAGAATCCACGTAAGGGCCTTAGGACCAATTTAGTCACCCTAAATAGGTAGTTGATCCCTATAGATCATACTTAAGTCAATTATAAACAAAAAACCGAACACAAGAAAATTCTAAAATAAAATAAAATTTGCCCAAAGCACTATAACATATGTATGTATGTATATATATAATGTTCAATGGCTAGCGTTGCAGCGCTCACCAAATCCGAGCTAAAATGCTCCACTTAATAATTTTCATGTTTTGCAAATAAATTTATTTCAAATATTTTGATTATTACATCTAGAACCCTTATTATTCTACGTTGGACACTCAAAATAAATTTAAAACCATCTCAACCTTTGTAAACCCATTTTTAATGGGTTGAAGATAAATCATAAAATGATAGATAAAAAAATTTAATTAGGCTAACCATGGTCTAGTTATACCTAAACTCAATAAGAATCCATGTAAGGACCCTAGGACAAATTTAGTCACCTTAAATAGTTAGTTGATCCCAATAGATCATCCTTAAGTCAATTATGAATGAAAAACCTAACACAGGAAAATTCTAAATTAAAATAAAATTTCCCAAAGTATTATGACCTATCCTAGGTAGCCCAAACCTTGATTTGCTTTTGGGCCCACCTCATGAATTGAGTAGCCTTAGAGTCAATCCATATGACCCAAGGTCAAAGGGAATTTAACCAAAGTCATCCCTTAACATAAAATGTATGGATATGAACCTAGGCAACCAATTCAAACCATATAGCCTTATCATTGAGTCTAAGTGGAATTAAGCCATTATAGGTGCACCATGACTCATACTTGAAACTTAACCAAGGCTAACTCGTGTTTGGCCAAAAATCCTAAATAACCCATATTGGTTACATTTGAGGCCCTCTAAGCAAATCAACTCAAAACATTTTTGAATCATGAATAAACCTTCCCATGACCCTAAAAAAGACAACCTATGTGACCCAACCTAGTTGGGTTATCAAATGGGGGTCAAGCCCATTGAATCATCTTTATCCAAACTAAATTAAAATTTATGCCCAAGAATTCAAATGGACTCCTTAAACGTTATAGATGCTTGCTCAATAAAATTTTAATTTGCATTGTCTCATGTGTATGGGTGAAAATTCATAAAAAATAATCTATTACCTCTAACAATTTGTTAGGCCACTCTTAACCCTGAGCATGGCCAAGGATGCAATCACCACCTCCATTAGTCATACCAAATATCCTTAATATGTAGTAGTGTTGTTGTCACTGAAATTTCAAGCATATGCATCCTTGATTTTCCTATAAGTAGGCTGAAACTGGGCTGATTGTGGTGTATGATAAGAGTCCCATAGCAACTTTATTGAGTTTCCAAGTGTTCTTAGCCATCTCCCTCCCTCAACTAGCCTTATGAATATTAGAAAACCAATCCCTAATAACCTATACTCGATGACCCAAGTGATTTAATCATCCTCAACTGAAGCACCATTCTAAATGGCAAGGTATACCACAAGTTGCATGTTATGTAATTAAAGTATTCCTTAAAATCTTATAATAATAATAAAATTCTAAAACCCTTAAAATTTTAATAAAAAATATAAATAATTAAGAACTAAAATTGAATCAACACTTATAATAAATTGTATAATAACAACAACAACAACCCTTTATCCCACTAAGTGGGGATCGGCTACATGAATCCTTTTTCTCAATTGTGCCTTGTTAAAAGTTCAATTCTTATTTAAATTTAATTAAGAAAGGTCATTTATAATATATTTTAACCAAGTCTTTTAGGTCTATCTCTACCATTTTTAACATAAGTCAAATCTAATACCTCTACTTTCCTCACCGGGTCATCGGAAGGCCGCCGTTTTATGTGACCAAACCATCTAAGGAGACTCTCTCTAATCTTATCTTCCACTAGAGCTACTCCAACCTTTTCATGTATATGCTCATTTCATATCCTATCTTTAAAAGTAAAGCCACTCATCCACTAGAGCATCCTCATCTATGCAACACTTAATTTAATATTATGCTTCTCTTTTAATGGCCAACATTCTATACCACAACATTCTAGACCATAAAGAATTGTAGGTCTAACCACCATCTTATAGAATTTTCTATTAAGTTTGAGGGGCACTTTTCTATTACACAATCAGCTCAATGCATTCCTTGACTTTAACCATCCAACTTGAATTCTACTAATAATATCCCCATCTATTTCTCCATCACTCTGAATAATAGACCCAAATTATCTAAAATGTGTACTATGATTAATGACTTAATCACCCAAAGTCATAATCCCCTCACTAGAACTATTATTACTAAAATTACATTATATATATTAAGTTTTATATCTACTCAAATGAAAGTTTTTAGACTCTAAGGTTGACCTACATAATTCTAGTTTACCTTCAACTCCCTCTCTAGTCTTATCAACAAGAAAAATATCATCAGTAAAAGCATACACTAGGGTACCACATCTTACAAATGTCTATTGAGAACATCCATGACTAAAGCAAAAAAGATATGGGCTTAAGGCTGATCCTTGATATAATCCAACTGAAATAGGAAATTACTTGGTCAAACCACCTTGTGTCTGAACACAAGTAATAGCTCTTGCATACATATCCTTAATGGATTGAATATAAGCATTATTAACCCCTTTCTTTTATAGAATTCTCTATAGTACTTATCTTGGAACTTTATCATATGCTTTCTCTAATTCAATAAATATCATAAGTAGATCCTCCTTCTGCCTTATGTCTCCCACCGACTAAAGACCTTCTGACCTCCGTCGCCCGCCGACTACGGTACTTCTGACTTACATCATCCTCCGACTACAATCTTTATGACCTTCATCGCCCGCCGACTACGATCCTTCCGACTTACGTCCCCCATCGACTACAGTCCTTCAGACTAAACAAACACATCAACAGTAATTCTTTGTATTTTCACCATGTAATGTACTCTATAAGATGTACATCAAGCTAAGGCCTTCCCCCAAAGAAAGACCTCTTTTGTAATCAACTGTAATACTAGTTGATTCATTCAAACTGGCTAGGCCCTGTGGATTTTCCCAAATTTTATAGGTTTTCCACTTAAAAATCTTGGTGTCTCATATGAATGCTACACTCTCTCTCTCTTATCTTATTGTATGTCAGATTTCATACAACGCTAAGATGTTAATTTTATATTTCTCTACTGCCACGAATACTCCATAACAAAACAAATGCAAAAAAATGAAAAATTTTAAACATGCCTCTATGTTCATTTGTCTTTCCTTTGTTTTGCAAATCATAGATAAATTGTTCAATTTTTTATTGTTGTTCATAGAATTAAAAAAACATGTGTGCAATTCTAGGCCATCCAAAATATTCACAAGTCTTCTATTTATTCTCTCAAGGAAAACATAATCTTTCTTCATGCCAAAGCTTATAAAGACTCGTTGATTTCTCTCATCTATGTAGAGTTTGGTCTTCTTCAGATTCAACTTGACCTTCTCCTCTATGTCAAATTCCCATGTATTCTTCTTCTTCTTCTTCTTTTAATACCTTATTTTTTAGAAAACTCAACCCAAGAAATATGATCGTATCTTTCAGATGAGCCTATCTAAGGTAAAGATAAATTTAAAAAAAAAAAAAAAAACTCAAAAAATTAGGCATCCATCAATAGGAATAACGTATATAAAAAGGATAATTGCTTACTACCTAATGAAGCCAAAGAATAGTAGTATAATGGATTTTAAAAGTGTTTAAATTTTCATATAATATAATTAGTCACCCCAAGACAAATTAAAAACTTAAATGAAAAATTATACCAAGCATATTCTTAGTGAAAAAAAAGAGGAAAATAGCACATAAGCATAACTAAAATAATGAACTAATACATGAAAACCTATTACACAATTCAAACAGATCATAGAATAATGGCAAGCTCAATCGATTGTCAATCAAAGAAATAGTCACTATGCAACACTAATTAATATCGTTCAAGCTTGATAATCTAAATCAGTTAACTGAAGAGGTAGGATTAATGAGAGGAAGATAGGAACTGTAAAATAAATAAATAAATAAAGCAAAATAATAAGTAGTTTCATGCTTCATGTCTTTTGTTAGACTAATTCTAAAAATTCTAACTCACAAACCTAATAGGCATATTAATTTTTAGAATCAAATATACTTGGAGTTCAGTTTATTTAATTATGAATTCAAAACTTGGGCCTTAAATTGCACCATTTGAACATAGAAATGTAGCTTAAAATGAGGTTCTCTTGAGATATTAGTTGTTTGTATAGAAAACGTATGCTATGTACAATTATATATATATATATATATATATATATATATATATATTGTGTGCCATGCTATGATAACTGGAGGATAATTCAAACAAAAACTTCTGAAAGCAAACCACCAATTGACTTATCTCAAAGTACATTTAAAAAAAACTTTGGGGAATAATACTGAAAACCAAGAAGACCTCACGAAGAAGCAAGTTGATAGAAGATTACAACTTGATGAGCAAAATTAATAGAAGCAATGCAACATAATTCACATCATATGTAAACAGAACAAGATTGTTTATCATTTTCTCATCCATTGTCCAAACATAGTTTGGCTTATCCGAAAATTTAATCCAAGTTGATGAAATAATAAACTGAGGCTAATTGAATAAAAAATATTAAAAGCAAACCACCAATTGACTTAATTCAAGCTATACTTTAAAATAAGAAAGCTTTGGGGAATAGCACAGAACACCAAAAACACGAAACAAACACAAAAAAAAAAAAAAAAAAAAACCCAATCATTTACGGATATTTGAATGAAAACCAGTGTTACATAGTTTGCACAATCTTCATGGACCCGGTAAGTGAGTAGATGTTGCAGAAGAGCTTTTGAGCTGTATAACGTTGTTTTCCTCTCCCTTTCCCAACATTTTGGTTTGAAACAAAGTCCTCTTATGCTACACCTATGTAACCTTTTTAGATAATTGTTATTTGTTATAACGATCAGAATTCTCATAATAAAACATGGCACAATATTCCAAAATGGTTGTACTTTATGTAATTTGTTATTTCTTTTATATGTTTAGTTCTCATTGAATGATGTTTTCTCTTTAAGGCCATAACAAAGAATATTGCATATAGTTAAGGAAACGAGTATGATAAGCTCTTGGAGAACTGAATGCTAATCTTGGATGTGTTTGAATTTCAAGTCAAAAGATGCAGTCCGAGTTGACTTTTAGATTTTTAGGATTGTTTCTATTTATTAACAATTGAAGTTTTTTTTTTTTTCCATTTGTTGTTTTATGACAATTAGAATTTTCTTTGCTTGCAGGTTTTTGCTTTGATGTCTTTCCTATCACTTATCTTTAACGACAGATCAGTATATTTTGATTCAATTTGGGAAGTGTAAGCATCTTAAGAATTTTTTGTTGGAATTCATTATCGTATAATGTATTTTTAATTTGTTCTATTTACTTAACTGTTTCAGAGAACTATCTATACAACTTAATGCATTTGAGCATGAAACTCGTGCCATAGAATGCGCACTTCAATGTTTCACATTAGGTTTTGCGAGCATAGTAAGCATTCCTCACTGCCTCTTCTATGTAATGTTGTAGTTCTAGAAATAAAATGGAAGATATGACAAATCGTTTAAATTTTAATATAATCTTGCAGCATTCTCACTAAGCTTCTACCATTTGCTCATCCTTTTAGATTATAGATATTACATTTGTTCAAATCTCTCATCTTCTGCTCTAGATGCAAATAAAAAAGGGGCCAAAATCCATTCTAGTGTAGGAATAAAGGAGATAATTGTCCTTTTGATTTGATTTTTTTGCCATAGGGGGGACATGGGGATTGAGCATGCTAGAAATCATTTTAATTTTGCTTTTACACTGATTAATACTGTTTATTTTGTATTTGTTGCATTTATTTTAGGTGTTGTTATATTGGCATATTTAGCAAGAAAATTATCCATGCATTTTTGAGCTGTTTAGCATTGCAGATTTCAGCTGAAAGGTTTCTCTTACAGGGTCATCATGAGTTTCCATTTTTATTCTCTATTTTTCATATATTTTCAATGATGAGGTTTGCCCTTTTGACGAGAAGTTGCATTCGGTGAGAGGAATATTACCATTAACCACTACTAACATTTGGTGAGATAGTGAAACATTTTGTAGCAAAAATTGAGGAATTTGCATAATGCATTAGACACTAATATATATTTCCTCTTGAAACATTTCTAGAAAAAAATGAGAAACTATATAGCATAATAAAAGTCTAATGAACTTAGACATGAATACATGAAGTCCTTTGTTTGTAATATTTAGCATTAAAAAAAAAAAAACAATTCAGCGAGAGAAATAAGAAATACAACAGAACAATTAGTGTAGAAATAAGCAAATGATAAATTTTTGCCTTAATAAGTTTATCTTCTCAGCGGGGAACAAGCTGAAGAAGATGAAGTCAAAGGCCGCACCAAATAAGTCTACCATGAGTAATAATTTATGGTTATCATATTTTATATTAATCCTGCTTAAATCATGCTAAGTGCTACTACCAAACAACCCCTAAATCAATTAAATCCAATCTTCCCCTGAATTTAAGAAACCTGCAATTCAAATAAAAACCCAACAAAACTGCTTAGCAGGATTTGATTCAAATTTAGATTTAATCATGCTCAAAACCTACCACCAAATAGCCTCTTAAATCATGCCATAAAGCTGCAACCAAATAGCCTTTTAAACTAACAAGTTAGTGATATGATTTCTTTTGGGTTAGCATCACTACAACACTCACGTATTGATGCAGAGCACTAGAAAACCTGTTTTAGAGAAGTAAGCAAAGAAAAAAGGAATTAGGGGCTCCGATTCTCCTTGATTCCATCCTCAAGAAGATCCACCCACCTATTCTATTCTGAAGCATCATTGGAAGAATTGTTAACCCGGGGTAAGCGCCAAAGACAACTGGCTTTAGCGAGCGAAACCAATTCGGGAAGAAGATGAAGAAGGCAATGAGCTAAGCAGAAATCGAAAAAAATAGAAGAAACTAAAAAGAGCAAGCCAAAAGGGCAAGTGATGGGATGAATCATTTTGTTGATGATGGGATAATACAAAGAAGGTATACGAACAATCAAAATATCAACGATGCATATTCATTTAAAGTTTTGGAACGAATGATTAGGATGATATATGGGGAGATTCACAAGTGACACTTATAATAGTAGTATAGATAGAATTATTTATACACTATAAAAATGGGACATGTGCATGCGCGTTGTGCATTGCATTCTTCATTATACTCATATATGTATTGAGCCACTTTTTTCAAGGCTTCGCTCAAGTTCATATGAAATGCATGTAAATATTATACGTACACTCATATTACTAACATATTTATACTATTAGCATTATTTGTGCTATTGTTTCTAGTTGCACTGTGATGTTAGGCTAAGAATCGAACCCTATATTACCATTACATTTCTATTTATTGAAACTATATGAAATCCTTAACTGAATACAAATTGACCTTTAGATGTTGAACATTGAATTTTCTAGTGGATCCTATATACCTATTAAGCAATATGTGCTCACCCTATATTGCATATATGTTTTTAGGAAAAGAAAAAGCCTTAGCTGAATAGATAGAAGAAGCTCAAGAGTTTGGTATGTTTACATTATGAATATATATTGCTTTGGCAATCTAATTATTTATCTTCACTAATGTTGGAAAAAGGGAACACTATCCTAGATTGTTTTATATCTAATATTTCAATATAAAATTCTGATAATACCTATTTATATTTACTATACTTGGAATTTTTTTTAGCTCTGGAATATAGTGTATTTATAGATCTTGTTAAGTTTACGTATAATTCATCTAATTAAATATTGTGTCGGGACAAAAAAAAGGTGCCTTTTAATCCAAAGTGGCTTGAATCAAATAAAATTGCTATTGGATATTTGTCAAATCATGATTTCTAAATTAGTTGGAGAATGCTTTGACTAAGGGTAACTAGATGGATGAAGCAATTTCATCCTCAAGGTCTAGTAGAAACTTAGAGGTTTCTTGAGTTAGAGCCAGAGTTTGTGGTCGAGATTGATTGGAGATGGAAAGTAGAGCTCCGGGAATGGAGAGAGTTAAAAATGTGCAACCAATTTCTACTAGAGGCTCTACTAGTTATAGACAAATCTTGAAGATTTTCTAATTATATCAGTTGTAG
Source organism: Dendrobium catenatum (assembly GCF_001605985.2). Taxonomy (NCBI): domain Eukaryota; kingdom Viridiplantae; phylum Streptophyta; class Magnoliopsida; order Asparagales; family Orchidaceae; genus Dendrobium; species Dendrobium catenatum. Next base: position 63,507 of record NW_021318708.1, read on the forward strand.
TAGTGTAAATTATAGATTGAGGTTATTAGGGACGATCCAATAAGGTATTTTTAAATGTTTATGAACATTATGTAATTGTTTTTATAGTTATGGCTATAAATTGACTTGCCACCTGTTGACCTCATTTTTTATTGAGGTTGACAAATCTTCATGTACTTAGTTTTACTTATTAAGATTCTTTTCTAACTATAGAATTTTCCTCATAGGAACTTTATAGGTGGATTCTTATGGACTTACTATTGACTAGCTAAAGAAAATCTTATACCATAGGGCACCCCAAACCCAAGATAGAACTCCAGAGACTCTTAGACTATGTTAACTGTAGTTTGACTTAGGATGTATCAAGTGTAACAATTAAAATATTTGAGTTATTGTAAACCTAAGCGACCAATTCAAATCTTATAGCCTTAACATTGAGTCTAAGTTGAATTAAGTCATTATAAGATCACCATGACTCATGCTTGACACTTGACCATGGTTAACCCATGTTTGACCAAAAATCCTAATAACCCACATTGGTTACATTGCGTCCCTCTATGAAAATCAACTAAAAACCTTTTTGAACCTTGAATAAACCTTCCCAAGACCCTAAAAAAGCCCACCTAGGTGACCCAACCTAGTTAGGTCTCAAATGGGGTCCAAAACCATTGAATCATCTTTATCCAAACTAAATTCAAACTTTTAAGCCAAGCCTATGCCCAAGACTTCAACTAGACTCCTTAAACATTCTAGAGGCTTGCTCAATCAAATTTTAATTACTATTGGCCAGGTGTAGGGATGACAATTCGCATAAAAAAAATCCATTACCTCTAACCATTTGTTAGGCCACTCCTAGCCTTGAGAATGGCCAAGGATGCTTTCCCCACCTCCATTGGTCATCCCTAATATCCTTAATATGTGGTAGTGTTGGTGTCACTAAAATTTCATACATATGCATCCCTGATTTTTTTATAAGTAGGCCTAACTTGGGCTTATTGTGGTGTAAGATAAGAGCTCCTAGCAACTTTATTGGGTGGGGTGTTCTCATTCACGATCATTTCTTGAAGCTGCTGCTGGTCCTAAGTCATATTTTCCGGATTTGCATGCTTCCACGTTCCGTGGCTTACCGTCGTTATGAGTTTCTGATTAGGAAATTAATGAGCTAGCTTGCTGCCCCCTTTCAGTTTTATCTAGTTGGTTTTTTTCCTTCTAAAAGGCCTCCTCTGGAATCTATTCGTAAATTTTTTTCAATTTGAAGTTGAAAAATGAGGTCTCTGTCACGATTTTAGATCCTTCTCACATTTTGATCAAGCTATCAAATGATTTAGATTACTGTAGGGTGTTTTATCACCGCTCTTACCTTGTTTTTAACTGTTTTATGAAACTGACGAAGTGGTCGCCTACGTTGGACATTGGTGTTGAATCTCCGGTGATACCAGTCTGGATTTCATTTCCTCGTCTTCGTCCCCATTTCTTTTCTCCTCGGATTCTTTTTGGTCTTGGCGAATTGTTTGGGAAACCACTGAAAATTGATGAAGCTACTGCTGATAGATCACGTCCCTCTATTGCTTGTGTGCTTGTAGAACTTGATATAACGAAATCCTATCCTAAGCAAGTTTGGTTAGGCTCGAAATCTCTCGGTTACACTCAAGAGGTGTTTTTTGATGAATTCCCTCAATTATGTGCCGATTGTAAATGTATTGGTCACTCGCTCGGCAATTGCCGCCCTTCTGCACTTGTCATTCAGAACTCTTCCCCTCCCCCTATCGCTAATTTAGAAATTTGGAAATGTCGAAAATGTTGTTAATCATACTGTTTTGGAATGCGAAAATGTGAATGCTGGTTTTCTTCTTGAAAATTCCCATGCTGCTGAGCCTCCGTCTTTTACCCCTGTTGTTGAGGGGGTTTATGTTTTGTTGAAGGATGTGAATGGTGAGTTTGTGAATGGTGAGGTTTATCCTCCTGCTCTCCCATTAACTATAGAAACTCCTACTACAAAGGAAGATACTGTTTCAGTTACTTTAGTTCAGGGTGTTTTGAATGAATCTATGGTTGCTATGGTGGCTAATGGAGAGCTAGGTGTTGGCGGAATGAATTCTGATACCGTTACGGTTTCTTTATCACCTAATGCAATACCTTTCTTTCCTCCTGCTTTAGCGTCTGTTAGCAATGTGATTATGTCGACTATCTCTACAGAAAATTTGAATAATTCGGAAGGTGGTGCTGCTTTTACTTCGTCTGTTGCTTTGGTGCCTTTTGTGCTTGAGGCTGAGCCTCCTTCGTCTGGTGTCAGAGATGAGGGTAATCTGATTGCCAATAGGTTAATTGAGGTTCCAGTGAATTTGATCGATACACAATCTATGGCTAAATGTGTGGGTGATTCTTCTGGTTTAGATATTAGGAACCATATTAATTGGCTGAATGTTTCGTCGGATTGTGAATCGGAAGATGAATTTTCTGAAGGTGGTTTGGCTTCCCTGGATTTTTGTGGGGTTTCTGACACTGGCAATGATTTCTCTCTGGTTCGTGCTAGACCTACTTTCAATGTTGCCCCTCGGGGGAGATTTTGGGGGAGAGGCCGACGTAGACGATGATTGTTCGTATCGCTTTGTTTTATTATCATTATGCTCTCCTCGGGATTTATATGATTTTTGGTTGTTCGATTCGCTGTTGCGTTTGGATAAGGGCAATGATGTGGTCGGGGCTCGAGTCCCTGTCGTTTTGCTGGTGGAAACCTTTGGTGTGGCTTTTCGGGTCGGTTATTAGACGTTGTCTTCACCTTATTGGACGGTCCGTGCAAGGCTTCAGGGACGCTGGAAGTCTCGGCCGTTTACTGAGCTCGTTTTTTGCCTGTAATTTTCCTTTTTTTCTCAGCTCCCCTTCTTATATGGGCTTAGTTAGTAGAGTTAGACTTGCTTAAATTCTTAGTACGCTCAAAAGTTATAAGGCTCTAATATTTTCTTAGACTTAAATTCAACATGTTATTTAATTGTATAGTATAACTCATCTTAGTTTTAGAGTTTAATACAGATAGTTTTTTTTTTTTGGTAATATTATAAGTCCTTGTTTCTCGGGGTGTCAAAATGGATTTTTTGGTCGGGTTTAGGTACAACCCAAAATTGGTCCGCCTTCAATTGACTCAAAATGAACCCAACCCGATTAGACAAACAAGTCAGAAATCCAAACTCGAACATGACCCACCCCTAACCCGAGTTGACCCAAGTTAACCTACAATACAGCCACAAACAAGTAAGAGCTGGCCTAAGCCCTTGCGGGCGAAGGAGCGAGAGTTGGACTAGTAGGAAAGACTACGAGTGAGGGAGAGAGAGAGTGTGTGCAAGCAAGCCTACGGACGAGCATCCTAGAGCAAGCCTGTAGGAGAGGTGGAGAGCGGGTGTGGGTGAGCCTGCGGGCAAGCCAACGAGTGCGTACGGGCGATCACAGGAACCTATACAGGCGCTAGTGTTGATGTGGACATGGGTGCAGGTGCGACCGTGTTGGTGCTAGAATGGTGCGGGTGCGAACGCGAGCACGAGTTGGATCGTTGCGGGCTTGAGTACGCACTTTATTCGCTACAGATGTGAGTGCGGGATTGTTGTATTAGGTAGACCCAAATTCAACTCATTACTAAAAATGGGTTGCAAACTGAAACACAAACCCAACTCATTTACAAAATGGGTTGACCTAAACCAAGAAATTTTAGGGTATGATCAAATATTGACATCCCTACTCATTTCCTTAACCTTTTATGAATCTTATATTATAGAATTATATGCCTCAAAATTCTAATAAATTTAATAAATTAAATACTAAATTCAAATGTTCAACCCTCTAAAGCCCAACATAAGAGAGTTTAGACTACTTTGAGCTTCAGAACATTACAATTTCAAATCTTAGTCCTTTTCACTTTTTGATATCCTTGAAAAAGATATTTTGATTTGAGTCGTTATATATGCAGTTCTACGAGAACATACTTATCTAAATTTTAAAATCATTTAAAAATATAAGTCATAATTTTAATTAGAATATTCTTAAGATACCATGCCAGTTCTCATGGAATGTAATTAACTATAAAAATTTGTCGATAGTGAACTTAAATCCAGGAATAAAATAACAACCCTTCTTAGTCGATTAAATGTACTTCTAATATTCACTTCTTAATAGTCATTAATGGGGAGCTCAAAGACCACTTTAATTGTAAAAATGGTCTCTCACCATATGGGTTTCTCTTATCTCCTTTCTTATTTACATTCATTATGGATGTCTTTTCTAGGTTGATTGATAAAAGTTTCTTTGATAACACTTTTCATTGCATCAAAAGCATGGATTTTTATATCTCTCACCATATGTATATCAAACACTTCCTATTTTTTTGCATGATGAATCCAACATCACATCGCTTAAAAGCTACTCTTAACTTGTTCAAAAAGCCTATACTCTTAATACAAACATAAGTTATGTAACATCTACTGCTGTAGTTCTCTGAACTGGTTTGAACTTAATTTAGTAAGCTATGTGTGCTTCAAAATTTCTATATTTCTGCTCCGCATATGGCTGCAAATATTTTGTATGTGAGTCCCATGAGTTTGTATGTGTGAAATCCAAGTTCTAAAAACTTCCATTGGGAGCGTTGCAAATTTTAGGTGCAACACTGCATCGCTCAGCTCTTTGTATTTTGTAAGGTAAATTGGTTCTTTATGAGTGCAATGGTGTTCTTTATGAGTTCAAATAAAAATCCACTAATTTTCCACCAAATACAATCCATTTTCCCCTTTAGTTGTCGATTAGAGAGAGAGAGAGCGGAAAGGATTTCAAGAGAGTGGATTTCCGGTATCTTTGGGCCATTTTATATCGTCGGGTCAACTCAAAAATTATATGGATCAAAGTAGGCAATGTCTTACATATCTTAGTTTTTTAAAATTTTGGAGTTTATCATTACTATTTGATATTTTATTTGAAAATTTGATGCAAAAATTACTATATTTGATCACCTGATAAATTTTCATGATGTAACTTTTGATATGTTATAGTTTTCAATATTCTACCCATTCTAACATTTTATTCATAATTTTTTATCGAGTAGTTCTAAAAATACATAATTTTAATAATTAAAAAAAAAACATTCTAACACTAGAAGATAGTTCAGTAGTATAATAAAATCTAAATTCTTTATCTTGTGGCGTGTATAAGGGCCTGAGGAGAAATGAGTCATGATCCAACATGATATGACTTGATACTGCATAGATCATATCATGCCTGGTTGCTAAACCCTATCAAGTCATATCATGCCTGATTGTGGCAACAACCAGAAATCAACCCCAAGATATAGTTGGAGAAGTGTTGAGAAAAACTGAACCTTCAATTTATACAACACAGAGCGACTACTGTATATAATATAAAGTGAAAGACTAAGGCTTCGTTTCGGACGGCTTTTTTATTGCTTTCTAAAA
>NW_021318708.1:69035-175238 GCF_001605985.2 Dendrobium catenatum
GATTTTTTTTTTATTTCACCCGCGGTTTATGATCGCCGGCAAACCGCCGGAATAATTTGCTGCCGGTAAAAACCGCCGGAATTTATTTTCTTATGCCGTTTTTACCGGCGGTAAATTAACCGTCGGAAAACCGCCGCAAAACTACAAAACCGCCGGAAAAGGTTCAATTTCCGTCGGAAAAGGCCGTCGGAAATGGGTGATTTTCCTGTAGTGTAAATCTCAAAAATAATTTTTTTTATATATCATTAAAAATATATGTACAATCTAAGGTATATTCATAACAGTGCTTGATAATAGAGTATAATAATAAAAAATAAAAGTCAAGCCTACAAAAATGAAACTAGCCTAAAAGGCATACCTATAACACTTATCAGAGCATGATATAAGCACTACTCAGGGAACTCCTTAAACTATCTCTAACCTGAAAATGGTAGCAAAAATAAGAAAGAGCTAACACACGGCTTAGTAAGCTATCATGGCCTAAAATAAAAATTAATAACTCATAACTCCAACCAAAAGAGCTAACAATTCTAAATTAATAAACTGAAGTGTTATGTGAAATGCAAAAATTTAAATGAATACTAACATTAAATTTTAATAAGCATTTATATAACTATTAAAATTGTTAATTTTCTATATACAACAATAAACAAAATCCCAAAATATTTCATAGTATTCTTTTTTTCTGCCTCAGCTCTGGGTTTTAGGGCTTCGCCCTAAAACCTTCTGGCGGTGCCTCCGGCGTGGCTTCTGCTCGGCGTCCGAGTGGCCGAAAAGTATTTTCTTCCCTTTTGTTTGTGTTTTTTCGTTTAGATGGCTTCTTCTCGTCTCCGAGATCCTGGTTTTTTACCTGTTGCTTTTCCTATATCTTTTACAGAAGCGCTTTCTGGTTCTTCTTCTGGTTCTGCATCTTTACCTGATCTTAAGGTTTCTTCTTTTAGAGGCATGCCTTCTTTGTGGATTTCTGAGTTGGAAATTCAATCTTTAACTCCTCTTGAGTTTTCCCTGGTCGGAAAGTTCCCTACGAATCGTCCGTCGCTGGAAGCCATTAGGAAATTTTTTTCAATCTAAAATTGAAAGGAGAAGTGTCTGTCACTGTTCTTAACCAAAGAAATGTTTTGATTAAATTTTTCAATTAGTTGGACTATTGTCGGGTTTTTGCCCATCGATCGTATTTTGTTAACAACTATTTCATGAAAATGATTAAGTGGTCTCATACTTTAGATGTGGAACTCAAATCTCCTGTCGTTCCAGTTTGGATCTCTTTTTATAATCTTAGGCCGCATCTGTTTGCTTTGCGTATCCTTAATGGTCTGGGTAGGATTTTTGGAAACCCTTTAAAAACTGATAACGCGACTTTTACTGGTTCGCGACCCTCTATAGAGAGAGTTTTGGTAGAAATGGATGTATCTAAAAAATTTCGTGAGAAAATCTGGGTTGGCCCGGAAATTTCAGGCTATGTTCAGTCGGTTGTTTTTGAAGATTTGCCGGAATATTGTATTCACTGTTCTTCTTTAGGTCATTCTAAAACTGGTTGCAAAATTCTTCACCCCCATCTTGTTTCTTCCTCTGCGTTGGGGGAGGGAGGGAGTTTGGGTGTTAAGAAGGTTGTTGATAGCGGTAATGAAGCTGGTGTTGGTAATGAAGCTGGTGTTGTAGTTGCCCCTTCTGTTCCTCTGGTTTTAACTGAGAATAATGTTGCTTCTCTAATTGCCCCTCTTTCTAATTCATGTGTGAATGTTGGGGGGAATTCTTCTCTTGCGAATGATACCGATGTTTTACCTCTGGTTAACGAGCGATCGGTATCCCATGTTGCTTAGGGTGTTGTTGTTCCTTTGGATGGTGTTAATCCTGGTGTTGCTGTGAATGATGGACCTGTGGCGGATGTTAGTGATTTTTTAAACTCTTCTCATATGATTGTGGGACCAGCCTCTGCCGAGGATGGGAGAAGGTCTGGTGGTGTCGCTATGGTGTTGTCTCCTAATGCTATTCCTTTTACTCCTCTTGAGGTTTTGGCGGTGAACTCGTTGGTTGGTAATTGTATTTCGGAAGGGGTTGTTGTGCTTCCGTCTGTGAATCTGTGTGAGAATTTGGTTGTTCCAATTCAAGTACCTGCTTCGGATCCTATTTCGCCGGGTGTGATGGGTGCCTGTAATCCGATTGAGAATGTGAATATTTCTGCTGATCGTGAGGAAAGTGTGAAAATTAGTTCGGTTTGCTCAAACAATTTTGTTAATGTTCCTGTTAATGTGGTTGGTTTGCAAACTATGCTTAATCGTTTGGGGAGTTTTCTAGTAGCGACTTGAGATGCCAGATGAATTGGCAAGATGTTTCATCTGAATATGAATTGGGATCTGAATTTTCGGACGCTGGTGTTGTTTCCCCGAATTTCTGTGGTGGGTCAGATCCTGGAAATGACTTTTCATTGGTTAGTGTTAGGCCGGTTTCTGTTGCCTCTCGTGGCAGATTCTGTGGCAGCTTTCGTGGCAGATGACGACGTAGAAGTTAATTTCAATTTTCTCTCCGTGCTGGTGTAGTTTGGTTTTTTTGGATTTGGTCGTTTGCTGGTTGTTTTGGGCTATGATGTGGCTGGGGCTCGCATCCCTTTGGTCTGCGTGTGGCAACCATTGGTTCAGTCGCTGTTTCCTTTTGGAGGGTCTGTGCCAGGTTTCTGGGGTGCTGGAAGCCTCGGCAGTTCATATACTGAGCCCTGTATTTGGCTGTATTTTGTCTTTTCCTTTCTATGTTGGGTTTTGTTTTGTCAATTATTGTGTCTGTAATCGTGGCTTTTTTATTAATATAGTATCTTTAAAAAAATGTTACGGGCTCTAGAAAATAATTTATTATCTTGCTTTTCATATGTTAAAGACATATTGATTCTTGAGGCCAACGTTGATAGCTTTAACAGTTAAAAGATAATTATCAAAGAAATTTTTCTTGAAGGTCTTCGAAGAAACCAAGAAAATTCTCAAAACAAGAATAAATAAATATAATCTTATTGTTATTGGTATTTTAAATTTATCTATTACATTAATGAATAAGGTGCTTGATACGTTCAAGATAATTAAATAAAGTATATTAAGTGTCCAAATGAACAATTAATTACCATACCCATTAAAGTTTAAAAAGATGGCGTTAAACAATAAGTCAATAAGGATATGTATATGGAAAACCAAGAGAAAATCTACAAATACTAGTTAAAGCATCTACTACTATTGATTTAGGTTTTCTTTGGGAGGATTTTTTTACTGCTTCTTAAAATAGTTTTCTAGTATAAAAAATTTAATTTTTGTAACAAAAATATGCTTTAAGAAGCAGTAAGAAAATCCGCCTCAAACTTCTTTTGGGGAAGTTTTCTTACTAAAAGCAGTTTTTTTTTGTTAATTTTTTTTTTTTCGTACAAAAGGATTATTATTGCTTCGTTTGGGACGACTTTTTTATTACTTTTTAAAGCAGCTTTCAAGTACAAAAAATTAAACTTTTGTACTAAAAAGTTATTTTAAGAAGCAGGATGAAAGCCATCCCAAACGAAACCTAAATCTGGCAACAAAATGCAAATAAATATAAAAGCGAGAAATGAGCCATGCGCGGGGAGGTCTGTGGCGGGAACTTTTATTTGGTCCGGTAAAAGGACGTAGAGCTACGTTCGGCCGACACAGAGATCGCGCCACGTAGCAGGCACAAAACCACATATTTGTCGATTTTGCCCGCAATAATGAGAAATACCATTATGTGAAGATAAATACCGAGTAATACCGAGCAATACCGAGCAATACCGAGTTTTTTCTAGAAAAACTCGGTATTGCTCTGTATTTACTCGGTATTGGTCTTCACAGAGTGTTATTTCTCATTATTGCCAAGCAATACCTAACAATACCGAGCAAATATCAAGCAAATACCGGGTAAATCAGTGGTGACCGAACGTAGAGCTACGTCTGATCACCGGACCTAATAATAGTTCCTGTGGCGGAGAGTTCTTTGAGTTCTTGTTGAAGAGAGGTTTATTTATTTATTTATTTATTTTTAGAAGAGAGGTTTGTGCTCCTCCAAATCATATTTATTTGCTAGAATTTATACGAATTTGTCCTTCTTGCAGCCAGTTTTTCTTATGAGTTATCGCACCAAGCTTCCTAGAATAAATATGCACCACTAGCATAATCTATGTACATGTTTACTAGATTTCATATTCACATTGCAACATCAAATTTATGATTTATTTTTACACACAAAGCATACAGATATTGCACAAAATACCCAACAAATTCACTAGGCTTATATAATAATGGGAATACAACCATATGAACTTCCTAGGATAGGATGATAAACTATAAGCATCTAGATTAACCTCATTTAAAATATTATTTCATAAATCTAAATCTAATTTGAGTCAGTAGAGAGTGTATTTTACATCTTAAATGTTATAAAATTAAGCGCACATAGAAAAAAGTTATGAGAACGGAACTTTTTTATATGAAAATTTTGAAAAATAAAAAAACCACGAGATATGGCCCAGATGAAAAATCCACTATAAGTCAGAAAATACAAGAATCATTCCTTTCTCACAGTTGAAGAAAAAGAGGATAAATTGAAAATAAGATATATGATTTCTTTTACAGGGATTGGGTTAATAGATATAAGTGTTCATAGGCATACAACACCCCTCAACAAAGCTTGATTTCAATAATAAATATTATGTAAAGCCTATCTATAGAAGAACAATTATACCTAATAACTGTGAGCCTAACATTACTTTAGGCTGTATTTACATTTTCTACCCATGTAATTTCTTTATATAGAACTCTGTACAAAAGCTTTCATAGATATGAAATAATACTTTTCCTTTATTCCTGTTTCTCTGGCTCTGTTCTCCTCTCTCTTCTTCCTGGCGTCTTCCTTCTCATGGTATCAAATGTCATGACGGGAGATCAAGATTCAGCAAATCTCAATCCTCCCTCCTCTTCCACTCAAATCGATTCCTCCTCCACCACCACCGACAACATCACCATCCCTCAGCCGCTCAAGTTTCTTGTATCAAATATCAAGAATCTTGCCTCTCACTCTCTCACGTCGGACAACTATCCGATATGGCGGATGCAGATTCTACAACAATTCTCGGCAAACGGCTATACAGGACCTCTCACCGGCACAGCCCAAGCTCCCGCCGACGACAGCTCTGAAGCCTACGCCCGCTGGCGCATCATTGATAGTAACCTCCTCTCAGCGCTTTTCTCCACCATTTCTCAATCCATCCTTCCCTACATTATCACTTCCACGACCACCCATGAAGCTTGGTTTGTTCTTGAACGAAGGCTTCAGCCCACGAGCCGATCTCGCGTGATGCAGTTGAAGAACGAATTCTACCGCATCACCATGAAAGATCAAACTATACAACAATACCTGGCTCGGATCAAGAACATAGTTGACAATATTTCAGCCGCCGGATCCAACATTGAATTAGAAGACATTATTCTTCACATAATCAACGGCCTGCCCTCTACCTTCAACTCGTTCAAATCCACAATACGCAACTCCCTCCTTCCCATAGACTTAGATACTTTCTACTCCCTGCTTTGTAATGAGGAAATCCACCTCCAGCAAGAACACTTTCAAGAACAGGCAAACGCCTCGTCGACTTCGGCCCTCTATGCTGCCCCGTCAAATCAGTCTCGTGGTCGATCTTTCAAGCGATTCCCAAAGAACAAGAACACGCAGACCATCTCAAATCAGTCAGCGGTTCCTCCGACCAGCCCCATTAATCCAACTTAAACGCGTCTGATCTGCCAAATATGCGGCAAGATGGGTCAAATTGCGATCAACTGCGGGCACCGCTGTAATTTCAAATATGCGCCCACTGAGCACAAACAACCGCATGCTCTTCTCGTGAATCCACAGACCGCTTCCCATCAAGACTGGGTTCCTTATTACGGCGCATCTGTACACCTAACTCCTGACGCCGACAATCTTTATCAACCTATGGCTTACAATGGATCGGACAATGTCTCCATCGCAAATGGCTCTTCCATGTCTATTCAGTCCGCAGGTCAAGGCCTCCTTCCTCTACCTGACACGACGCGTAAGCTTCGTCTTCACAACCTTCTTCACGTTCCCGCACTCACTCACAATCTTCTTTCTGTTTCCAAACTAACCACTGACAATTCTGTTTCTACCACCTTTGATGCTAACGGGTTTACCATTAAGGACCTTCAGAACCGCCGTCCTCTGCTTCATGGACGTCTTCATAACGGTCTTTATCAGATCCATCTCACACCAGACGTCAAGCAAACTGCTCTCACTGCCTCCACTCCGCCTCCGAATACTTGGCACGCCCGTCTCTGCCACCCCAGCAAAAAACTTTATCAGTTCTTGCACATCAATTTACCGAAATTGTTAACATTTCCAATTCTTTCTTTTGCTCTTCTTGTAACCTGGCGAAAAGCCACAAGTTAGTGTTCAATAAAAATAATTCTGTGACCTCATCTCCTTTCGAACTGCTCCACACTGACGTCTGGGGACCAGCTCCCAGCTCTCGCTCGACGGCTTTCGCTATTATGTAGTATTTATCGATGATTATACTAGGTACTCCTGGCTATACCTCATGCATACCAAACAAGAAGCACTGACAAAATTTAAACATTTATAACTAAATTAAAAATCAACACAATTGCACTTCGAAGTCGCTCCGCTCCGACGGCGGTGGGGAATTCACTAGCCTCGCATTTAAAACTTACCTTCAAGAAAACGGCATTGCTCAACAGCTTACCTGCCCTCATACGCCGGAGCAGAATGGGATAGCGGAACGAAAGCATCGCCACCTACTAGATCTTAAACGAGCGCTTCTCCATCATGTTGCAATGCCTCACAAGTTCTGGGCAGAGGCCTTATGCACGGTCATATTGTCAATCTATTACCGTCAAAAGCCATTTCCCTTCACATTCCGTTTCAACGTCTATATGGCAAATCTCCGACCTATGCCCATCTACGAATTTTCGGTTGCTTGTGTTATCCGTGGCTCAAACCATATGCTCCTAGCAAACTAACTCCTCGGTCGGCCGAATGCATTTTTCTCGGTTACTTGTCAACGCACAAAGGTTACAAGTGCTACAATTTTAAAACAGGTAGAATGTACAAATCTCGCCACGTCGTCTTTCATGAACAAAATTTCCCCTACCGGACCTCTGTTACCAGCAATTCAACCCCTCTGCCATCACACAAATACACTTCTCCTCTTCTTCTCCCCCCAACGTCTGCTCTCGACCCATCTCAGCACACTATTTCTAAATCTCCTACACCTCTCATCACTACTCCCACACCTCCCAGCACCAGCACGTTGCCCACTCCCATTCCACCAAATGCAGATATCCTCCCACTCCACACCGCCCTCCTCCCGATCCCATCATTCCTTCTCACACTCGAACGCACCATATGCAGACCAAACTTCAGCATGGCATCACCAAACCCAAACAGTTTTTAAATTTACTCACTCACACTTCCCCCAACACAACACCACATACCTACAATCAGGCATCTAAAGCTGCTCACTGGAGACGAGCTATGACTAACGAATTTGATGCTTTGATCAAACAAAATACTTGGTGGACTTTGGTCCCTGCTCCTACCAACAAGCTTATATTAGGTTGCAAGTGGACCTACAAGACAAAGCTTCTTCCAAACGGCCAAGTAGATCAACATAAAGCTCGTCTTGTCGCCCTCGGCTACACTCAACAATTCGACGTTACAATATTCTGAATGTGGTTACAATTCTTTATGTTGATCATTGGTGACGATGATAGTTATTGTTTGCGATGGTGGTGGTGATTAGAGGGGATGATGATTGGAAAATATAAAAGAATTCTATGTAGCTCTCTATTCCTCCTATATGTGTAGGATGTGACTCTATTTATAAGCTTTTTTGGATAGACATTTTGAAAATTTGAATCAAAATCTAAAACACTCTATTGTATGATCTATATTGATTCCATTGATCATGAAATATTTCCTTAAGCATTTAGGCTCCTGAATGATGTTGAAATTTAGGGATATTGGGCTCGTTGGATTCGTCTCATCATGTCGCTCGATTCAACTACAACCATGTCAAATTTGGAATTCAAACAATGATCATCATTTTAAATGTAAAAATTTTCAATTTCAAAAAATGCCTCAAGAGGAGTAGAGGTTGCTTTTAGAAAAATCGTAATCCATTCATCATAGTTACGTCAAACACCATCATTCGAATATTATTAACTGTTTATCATCGTCCAACTATCATTACTTCACCATCATTACCCAATCAATATCATTTAACCTTCGTCGCCCTACATCGTTGCCTAATTGTCATCACCTTCCATCACTTTTCCAACAATCTTCACAGCCACAAGAGACTTTTCAATTTTGTAACTCATATTCTCTAATTTAAAGGAAGAGTTGATTTATATAATCTTAGTTATATAGTAGATCACGTCAACTTAATTAGGCCTAATATTTTTTCTTCTTTCTAGATTTTTAACGTAAAATTATTGATCTCTCTTACAACTTTTTTCCATCTATATCTGTTGGAGGTTTATACTAAGCTAAGATTGTTACATCACGCGAAAAGAAACAAATTGTATTCTGATTATCACCACTTGTGGGACGAATCAGCCATCTGTAATCTGCAAAATCACTAGTGGAACGTTACAACTGGGCGAGGCCCCGTGGTTTTTTCTCTTTTTGGGTTTTCCACGTAAAAACCTTGGTGTTCACTTTCTCTTTTCTGTTTGTGTGCGAAATACTCGTGCAACGTTAGGACGCGAATTTACAAATTCTACCGCCGCGTATATTCTCGCACGCAACAAAGATAATAAAATCCCTAATGTGGAGAAAGTTATAATACACAATACTCTAAATAGGCAATTTTTCATGCATTTCGATTTTTTTTAAATTGCGCAAGTTGGAATGCAGCTTGAAATAAAGCTTGTCTTCAATCTTGTGATCTTGTTCCTAGTACTTCTTTTCTAATTCAAACGAGTGTTAAACAGTTTTTAATATGAGAGGGATAGCTTATTGTAAAAACTTGAAGTTTTGAAATGTGTTAAAAAAAATTTTGAATTCCTGTTTGCACTATATATAGTGAAGCGGCGCTGCACCTTTGAGGGCTGAGACACTAGGGTTTGGGGCGCAGTGGCATTCAGAATAACAACTTTGATGTTGAAGCTTCTGTTTTATAGTAAATCTAGATTCAGCATGCAATGTTGCGACATTGGTCTGAGCATTGCAAGCTAGGCACTAAAATTATTTTTATATAATTTTCTCCACTCACTCGCCTCACCCCTCACCTCATCACCAGCTTGCATGAGAAGGAAATAAGAGAGGTATAAGATATAGGAGGAGAGATCTGATTTTACCTATCGAATTATTGAGGTAGGTGACGTATTCCTAATTTCTATTTTCAAAGATTTTGAGTTTGACTGTTTGATTCTCCCCATAATTGATTTTACTGCATATGATTGATTTGGACCATCTTAAAAATAGAACTAACGTCAAACTAATGTGGACTAGGCTGAACTGCCAATTCAACTGACTAACTGTTGATCCGGTCCTTATTTTTTTAAAAATGGCTGTTCAATTGATAATTTAAATAAGTAAATTAATTAATTTAACATAAAAATCAAATTAATATTATATTAGGCACATAGGAATACATGATACTACTCACAATACATATAATACATATAAGAACATTTGAAATTAAAAGGCCATGAAACCTACCAGATGTATTTTATTGATGTTAGGTAATAGAAAAACTTTCTATTAAAAAAAAAATCACATGATCAATAAAGCTCACATAATTCATATACATGTCAACATATGGTTAGACCTCATAGGATAATATGACATTGAAGGATACTCATTTGTTTTATGCTTCGTCTGTGACAGTTTTCTTATTGCTTCTTAAAACAGCTTTTTAATATAAAAATTAAAATTTTGTACTACAAAACTGTTTTAATAAGCAATAAGAAAGTCGTCCCAAACAAAACCTTAATGTGATATCCATTTTATTATTTATGTGATGATGGAGCCGACTTTGTTTCAAATTTTCTTGACTATTTTTGCTTACTGAAGAAAATTAGTTCTTATTTGAAATTGACCATACAACTATCTGAAAAATGTTTGATCCATGGGTGCAGGACAAGTCTTTGATAGAGCACAGAATTGTTTTGGGAGAAAAAGGAATGTTGATCTTGCTATTGTAATTATAAGGTTACTAATATTTGACATCATAATCAATAAAATCATGCTCTATTTGATGGATATATCACCAAGAATGAGAAGATCATAATGATAACATAATTTGTATTGTATATTTTTAAATAAATTTATATATTAAACTGTATATTTAATATATAAATTAATTTAAATATATATAAGATATATTATGTCATCGTTGTGGTCTTCTCATTCTTAATGATATGTACACCCAATAGAACACATTTTTTAGTGATTTGACTTGATTTTTGCAATTCTATAAGAATTCGAGGGTGTCCATCTAAGCTTTCATTTGGGACGACGTTTTAACAGTTTTATAAAACAGCTTTTTAGTACCAAAAAATTTTATATTAAAAAGCTGTTTTAGAAAGCAATAAAAAAACGGTTCCAAACGATGACTAAATTTGATGGTGTCTGCTTCTATTTTTTTCCTTTTTATTTAACTTTTACCATTCATGGTCGTATGTTGTGTAAGTATCCAAGCAATGCTTTAAAGTGGTTTATGCGAGTTAATCATAGCGATTTATGCACCAACCAAAATAAGATATATCGTTTCTTTTATTAATTATAAGATGCGCATTATAGAACCGGATTGTCATAGCCTTTGGTGTTCTTTACAATCCTTAAGGATATGGCTGATAACTTTATCATTTATTCAACAAGAAATTGGTTTTTGATATCTGAGTTTAAGTCCAAACTAGTTAGCTCTAATTTAAAATGGGACACTTTAAAATTTGATTTTGGCTTCGTTTGGGACGGCTTCCTTACTACTTCTTAAAGAAAATTTTTAATACAAAAATTTTACTTTTTAATTAGATAGTTGTTTCAAAAAGCAGTAAGAAAGCCGTTACAAATTAACGAAGCTTTGGTTAAAATTCAAAATTTTCAATCACAAAAAAGCAATCGTTAACACTTGCGCAAGAGTTTTAATACCGAAAGAATGCTTGCAAACCTAGTCTAATAAACGAGTGGGACTCCAAAGTTGTAGGATGTTAGATGTGATCATTTGATAGCTTCTTTTGTGTAAAAATAATTAAATTCTGCCCTTCATGCATTTAGAAAAATTATGTCGATGAAGGAAGGATTTACAAGGATAAGTTGTAGCACCTAATTGGGGGTTCATCCAAAATCCTATGAGCAATCACTGTAGGAGAAAGTGTAGAAACCGAATCCTTGTTCGGTGCAGAGAAGAACAGGAAATAGAACACAGAGAGACAAACTATGTAATTTGTTTATTGAATACATTAACTAAGGTACAGCAGATATGTATATATAGATACAGGTGTAGAGCTAATACAAAGGTCTAGAAACGTCTGTAGGTGTGCTGACGTGGATAATAAACTGTTTATTCTAATACACCCTCGCAAACTGACGGATCTGAAAGAACAGTCAGTTTGTTTCTTAGAGAGCGAAATCTCTTTGTGGATAGAGATTTGGTAAAGATGTCAGCAATCTGATCGATAGAGCTAATAGGAAGCAGTCTTATGTTGTTCTTCTGAATGTGGTCTCTAACCAATCTTTGGTCGATTTCAATATGCTTTGTGCGAGCATGAAAGATGGGATTGGTAGCGATTGCAATTGCTGACATGTTGTCGCAATGTAGTTCAGCTGGTTGGTCTTGAGAGATGCCGAAGTCTGATAGAATTTGTCTGAGCCATATGACATCCGCGGTGAGAGCTGCAAGAGCCCTGTACTCTGCTTCGGTGGAGGATCGTGCTACTGTGTGTTGTTGTTGAACCGTTCAGGAGATAATTGTATTGCCGAGGAACGAACAGTAACCAGAGGTCGATTTTCTGGATACGGGATCCCCTGCCCAGTCGGCATCGGAGAAGGAGCGAATAGACAGATTCGTTCTGGTAATAGGGATCCCAAAATGTAACGTGCTGTTGATATACCTGAGAAGTATCTTTAGGAGGTATGTATGAGATGGTGAGGGATCATGCATGCGATGTACGAGAGAATTAACCGAATATGCAATATCAGGTCTCGTGAGGGTAAGATATTGGAGAGAACCTAGTATCTTCCGAAACAGATAAGGATCTGAGAGGTTTGGAACGGGTTCAGTGTGCTGAGGAAGTTTTGTACAGCTGGGATTGGCAATGGGTTTGCACTGATCAAGATTTGCAAGGTTGACGATGGATTTGGCATAGTGAGATTGAGATAGGAAGTAATGTGTAGGTGCGGACTGAATTTTTATGCCAAGAAACGAGTGAACCCGTCCCAGGTGCTTGAGGGCATATGATTGATTCAGTTTTTGAATGAGATCAGAAATGGCTTGAGGGTTATTACCGGTGATGAGGATGTCGTCGACGTAGATGAGAATGTAGACTTTGAGGCCTTTTTGATTGAAACAGAGGAGGGAAGGATCGGATTTGCTATGAACAAATCCGAGGGACGTAAGCGAGGCAGTAAACATGTTGTACCACTGGCGATGGGCTTGCTTAAGACCATAGATAGACTTGTGAAGGTGGCAGGCGTGATTGGATTTGATCGATCTTCGAATCCTTTGGGTTGAGCCATATAGATTGTCTCGTGTAATTGTCCATGCAAGAATGCATTCTCAACATCTAATTGTTCAACAAACCACTTATGATAAAGAGCAATAGTGAGGAGGATCCGGATAGTGGGATGTTTTGCAACGGGACTAAAAGTTTCAGTGTAGTTGATACCGTATTCTTGGTGATTCCCCTGAGCGACTAGTTTGGCTTTGAGACGAGCTATGGAACCGTCGGCATGATACTTAGTCCTATATGTCCACTTACAACCGAGAATCGAGGCATTGGGAGGAGGTGGGACAAGGCTCCACGTGCCTTGTTTTTGTAGTGCAAGAAATTCATGAGACATGGCATTTCTCCATTCAGGTTTCTGAAAAGCTTTAAGGAAAGAGGATGGATCAGATAATTCTTGCACTGTTTCTTGATTGTGAATAAGATTTAGCCTGTGAATGGGCTTTAGCGACCCGGTCATAGTTCTAGTGGTCATATGATGACGGGGTGGATGACTTTGGCTGGTGTGATTTAAGTTGTCATGAGGAGTGGAAGTAGGAGAGAAATCGTTGAGAGAGTTGCTGGAATTGTCCACAACATTGGAGTTGTAAGGACTATGAGACGTGTTGTTGGAAACCTGGGATGAATTTTGAGGAGGATTAGTTATAGGCATAGATGTAGGCAACAGAAGTGATGCAGGAACGTTTGCAGGTGTATTAGATTGGTTAAAGGGAATGTTAAGAAAGGGGAAAGAATTTTCATCAAACGTTACGTGCCTAGATATCTGAATCTTATTTGTCGTGGGGTCAAGACATTTGAAGCCTTTGTAGGAGTCAGAATAACCAAGGAAGATGCAAAGATTGGTGGTGGGTTGAAGCTTGTGTCTAAGATGAGACGGGATTAGCAGAAAGCAGGCACACCCGAAAGTCCTAAGGTGATTGTAAGTGGGAGGTTTGTGAAAGAGAAGTTGATACGGGGAAAGATTCTGTGTATTTGTGGACGGCATGCGATTAATGAGATAGACTGCAGTAAGCATAGCTTCCGGCCAGTGATTGTGAGGTACAGATGCAGTGTGAAGAAGGGTGCGGGTATTGGTGATTATATGACGGTGTTTGCGTTCTGCTAACCCGTTCTGTTCAGGTGTGTACGGGCATGAGAGCTGATGATGTATACCGTTGTTTTTAAGAAAGGTAGACATAGTGTTGTTTAAAAATTCATTCCCACCGTCGGTACGCAGGCAAAGGATTGGACGAGAGAGTTGTTTTTCTATAAACATTTTAAAAGAGATAAAGATAGTGGCCACTTCAGATTTTTGTTGCATGGGAAAAATCCAAGTGAAACGAGAATGGTCGTCAACAAAAATGACATAATAGTGAAATCCTTGAACGGACGTAACCGAGGATGGACCCCAAACATCGGCATGAATAAGATCGAGATGATTTCTTTTATTATGATAATGTTTTTCAAACATGAGTTTGGTGCCTTTAGAGGCTTTACACGTGTTGCAAACAGAATTAAAAGAAGAAATGTGAAGATCTGGATTAGCTTTAGAGATCATGGAAAGAACTTTATTCTGAGGGTGTCCGAGCCTCTTGTGCCAAGTATTAGACGTAAGATGAGCAGCAGCCAGTAGATGATGTGTTAGGATTAGCAGGTGTTGCGGTGTGAGCTGAGAGAGCGATGGTAGGCTTGGGAGAGTGAGGAATTGAGTACAACCCGTCACGGCAGGGTCCAGCAAGAAGAGTTTGATGAGTCTTGAGGTCCTTGAATATGTAGCCGGAAGGATGAAAGACAACATAGATATTATTATCTTTAGTCAATTGTGAAATAGAGATAAGATTATAACGAATGTTAGGAAGAAGTAAAAGTTTGGAGACGTGCAGCTTACGATCCGGTGTCGGAAGAATACCGTCGCCGGTGTGAGAAATTGGAATTCCTCTGCCATCACCGATCGTAATGGAATCGGATCCTTGATAAGCTGTGGAGGTAGACATTTTATCAGCAGAATTTGTAATGTGGGAAGAAGCGCCGGAGTCAAGATACCAATCTTGAAGATGATTGGGGGCCGTGGTAGCAAGAGCCGTGTTGGTGTTGATCGCTGGTATGGTCGGAGTGTACTGAAGGTTTGGACGGTGCCAGCAGGCCGAGGCAGAATGGCCTTTCTTATTACAAATTTAATAGATTATGGCCGGTTGCGAGCGAGGAGGATTTGTATTGTTGGGTTTGTAAGAGGAGCGTCCGCGACCCCTTCGTCCGCGACCCCTGGATGAATAGAGTGCCAAGTTGGGATCGGTGACAGGAGAAATGCGAGCAGCGTCCATGGCGATGTTGATTTCTTCACTGGAGCAGCGCATACAGGTTGTCAAGACTGATCGGGTTGAGCATGGTTAGTATTGAGGTCTTGAAGGATTGGTATGGGGAAGGAAGACCATTCAAGATGTATAGTATAACATCTTCAGTATCCAGAGGGGCGCCGGCGGCGGATATTTGATCAACGAGGGATTTGATTTGGGTGAGATACTGAGACATTGTAGAAGATTTCATGGAAATGTGGTGTAATTCATTTTTTTAACTGGATAACTTTGGAGCGGTTCGTGGATTGGAACCGGAGCTCGAGCGAACTCCAGTTTGCCGCCGTGGAATCAAGAAGTAAGACATAAGGTAGAACAGTAGCTGTGATGGTAGAGCATAACGCAGCAGAAAAGTTTTGATCTTGAAGGAGCCAAGATGGAAGCGCAGGATTAGGGATGAGGTCTCCGGTGGAAGATTTGACAAGATCCGGAGGAGAGGAGATATTCGGATCAAGAAAATGAGAGAAGCCATTTGCACGGACGAGTTTGAGGATTTGAGAGCGCCAAAGTGGGTAGTTATCGGTGGAGAGTTGTGTGGGAACGAGATTTTTTATGTTGAATATAAGAAATTTGAGAGAGGAGGGGATACTTGGAGTGTCGGATCCGGCGGAGGAGTCTTGCTTGACGGCCGGAGAGAGATCGGAGGAAGCCATGAAAGCAAGATAACGGAATCTTGAGGCCTGATACCATGTAGAAACCGAATCCTTGTTCGGCGCAGAGAAGAACAAGAAATAGAACACAGAGAGACAAACTATGTAATTTTTTTATTGAATACATTAACTAAGGTACAACAGATATGTATATATAGATACAGGTGTAGAGCTAATACAAAGGTCTAGAAACGTCTGTAGGTGTGCTGACGTGGATAATAAATTGTTTATTCTAATAGAAAGCCATGAGATTTGTTGAAGGATCCAAATTAAAAGCTAAAATGGCAGTTGTGGCACCATCATGAGATAAAGGAGGTGAATGTGCACAATATCGAAAGCCTGAGGGAGAGTAAAAATCCACAATATGTGAGAAATAATTTGAAGGATGTGACATGATGGCCCTATGTGTGAGAGGAGTTAAGAGTAAAAGCCCCAAATGGGCTACAAAAAGCCTTGAAAGACTAGCAATGGCATTATTCATTTGTAAAAGTCTATCAATAACAACAACAACAACAACAACATCAAGCCTTTATCCCACTACGTGGGGTCGGCTACATGAATCCTTTTTCTCCATTGTGTCCTATTAAAAGTCAAATTCTCGTTTAAATCTAATAAAGAAAGGTCATTCCTAATATTTTCTAACCAAGTCTTTTTAGGTCTACCCCTACCTTTCTTAACATAAGTCAAATCTAATACCTCTACTCTCCTAACCGGGTCATCGCAAGGCCGCCGTTTTATGTGACCAAACCATCTAAGGCGACTTTCTCTAATCTTATCTTTTACTGGAGCTACTCCAACCTTTTCACGTATATGCTCATTTCGTATCCTATCTCTAAGGGTAAAGCCACTCATCCACCTGAGCATCCTCATCTCTGCCACACTTAACTTAGTATTATGCTTCTCTTTTAAAGGCCAACATTCGGCACCATAAAGCATTGCAGGTCTCACTACCATCTTATAGAATTTTCCCTTAAGTTTGAGGGGTACATTTCTATCACATAACAAGCCCGATGCATTCCTCCACTTCAACCATCCAACTTGAATTCTGCTGATAATATCCCCATCTATTTCACCATCACTCTGAGCAATAGATCCAAGATATCTAAAACGTGTACTCTTATTAATGACTTGATCACCCAAAGTCACAATCCCCTCACTAGGTCTATTACTACTAAAATTACACTCCATATATTCTGTTTTAGATCTACTCAAGCGAAAACCTTTAGACTCTCTATATTTCTCCATCAAACCTCTTAATAAATGTATGGCTTCCATAGTCGACCTACCCGGCATGAATCCAAATTGATTTTGAGAAACATTAGTATCACGCCGCAACCTATGCTCCATAACTCGCTCCCATAGTTTTAAAGTATGACACATTAACTTAATACCTCTATAATTCGCACAATCTTGTGCATCACCTTTATTCTTAAAAATAGGAATTAATACACTCATTCTCCACTCATCTGGCATCTTTTTAGTCTTCAAAATAGTATTAAAAAGTTTAGTAAGCCATGAAATTCCTTCATCTCCTAAGCATTTCCACACCTCTATTGGAATATCATCAGGTCCAACAGCTTTTCCACCCTTCATTTTCTTTAAAGCCTCTCTAATTTCAGTTTTACTAATACGCCGATAAAAACATAAATCTTTATTTTCATCTAGGGTGCTAAGGTCACTATAGTCAATCTTATTTTCACACTCTTCATTAAAAAGTTTAGCAAAATATCTCATCCATCTTTGTTGAATATCATCTTCTAAGAAAAGTATTTTTTGATCTTCATCTTTAATACACTTCACTTGAACTAAATCCTTACTACTCCTATCTCTTTGTTTGGCTAACTTATACATATATCTTTCTCCCTCTTTAGTATCTAATCTATTATATAAATCACTAAAAGCTAATGCCTTTGCATCGCATATTGCTTTCTTAGCATCCTTACGAGCCACTTTATATATTTCCCAATTATCAGAATTTTTAAAATTAAACCAGTTTTTATAACAAAGCTTCTTATTTTTAATTTTTTCTTGCACATTAGGATTCCACCACCAACTATTTTTACTATTGGGAGCTTTTCCCTTTGATACTCCAAGGACATCTTTTGCAATATTCTTAATATCACTAGCCACTTTTTCCCACATAATATTAGCATCCTCATGCACAGACAAAATCTTAAGATCTAAAATCTTATTTCCAAAAATATTTTTGTTAATATTCTTTAAATGCCCCCATTTAATTCTAGAAAATTGTTTTACTTTATTTTTTATTTTATGCCCTTTTATCTTAAAGTCCAAAACTAATAATCGATGTTGGGTACATAAATTTTCACTCGGAATAACTTTACAATCTTTGCAATCTAAACGATTTGATTTTCTAATAAGAAAATAGTCAATCTGGGTTGTATTATATCCATTTTTATAAGTGATGAGATGCTCATTCCTTTTCTTAAATAAGGTATTAGCAATTAAAAAATTATAAGCTAAACAAAAATCCAATATGGTCTTGCCACCTTCATTCGTCGTTCCAAATCCATGGCCACCATGAATGCTTTTAAAATCATCTACCTCTCTACCAACATGTCCATTTAAATCTCCTCCAATAAAAACTCTTTCTCTAAGAGGTATATTTTGTATTAATTCTTCTAAGTCATTCCAAAAATTTAATTTAGAACTCATATCCAAACCTACTTGAGGAGCATAAGCACTTATAATATTAACAATCTTATCATCAACAACAATCTTTAAAGCTATAATTCTATCTCCAATCCTATTAATTTTTATAACATTATCCTTTAAACTCTTATCTATAATAACACCTACACCATTTCTAGTACGACTCCTACCCGAATACCAAAGTTTAAATCCTAAACTATCAATTTCCTTAGCCTTATCTCCAACCCATTTAGTTTTCTGAATGCACAAAATATTTAACTTCCTATGAATCATAATATCTATTAATTCCATTAATTTTCCTGTAAGGGAACCTATATTCCAAGTTCCTATCCTAATTTTAGTTTCATGGACTAGCTTCTTTGCCCACATACGTCCTTGATGTGGGAACCCTTGCCTATTTAACACTGCACCCGGGCGCCGGTGCAGCGGCCCTTGCACACTTGTCACTGTATTCAGGCCATACAGCGCGTCGCTTCCAGGGGACGCCCTAGCATTAACACAATTTCTTAAAGGATTCATGTCATTATTGTTCGACAAGTTTTACGCTGGCTGTCGACTACCTAACGCAACCCTCCACTTTTCCCATCTAGGACTTGGGACCTGGCAACGGCAGTGTTAAAGTCTATCAATACAAAGTAAATTTATTGAAATAATGTAAGTGAAGTCTAAGAGAATGATTTCCACAGTGGAATGATCGGCGATCCTTAAAATAGTTCAAATGGAGTAAAAAATTTAGCACACGCATTGGGAAACCATTAATATAGTAAGACAATTGAAAGAAAAGCATATTTAGCATGACTACTTTTGAAGATGATCTAATAATAACATGGCAAGAGTTTAAGCGGAACAAAATGATCTCCAACTAACTGTAAACCATACATAATTTTATGAATAATCTCTAGGTTTGACTGGATTTGAGATCTTCTTTTCAGTGAAGATGAGAGTAAATTGCACCTAATATGTGGGTGGATGTTAATATGGTACTGAATCTTAATAAAAATTAGTGGGAAATTATTATTTTTATTAGTGGAAATTGTTAAACGGGTCAAAATCAGAACAAAGATTTTTTGGGCTGGATTTGGTTGGTTTCCTGTCGGGTCAATAATTGACACCCCTACTTACTACCTTCTCTCTCTTCCCAAAGTAGATTATGCATGCATTATAGATTATAAATGCTTAATACAAGTTAATTTATGCTTGCTTATTCATGCCAATTCATTCAGGTGATGTTTAGAAATAAGGAAATCAAAATATAGAGCTTAACATTTTTGTTTGGATGAACTTCTTAGCATGTGTTTGCCAATGTAGAAATTAAAGATATATTGTGTGATATTCTTTTGTGTTCGTTTGTAGGTTATCACTCTAGCCATCATCATCTTATTTTAGCGTATGCAATAATGTTACTAAACCTAAAAATGTTAAAATAAAATTTGTAATGATATAATCGATGTGGCAAGAGGCTTGCAAGCATGCCATTTCAGACATGTCTAGTAGAGTTTCGTTGTCGACATTCACAACATTGTGAATGGATCCCGCTTGCTACGCATTTAACGCTGCAAGTTGACTCCCATGCCCCCACACTTTCGGGCGTGGTGGGGAGATGCTCATAAGTGATGTTTGCAATGCAATGGATAAACTCATAAGTGACATACTTGTCACTGTGAGGGGAGACGCATGCCTACCTTTACGAGCATGGTGTGTTAAACTTTGTTAGTGGCAAATGTGATGCGAGTGAATATTTTTACCTAACACAATTTCCCTTGCTTACCCTATCATACCCTTCCGAGCATGGTACTATTTGAAATCTCGATGTGGTGTCACCTGGCATCATCTTATCACACCCTCTTAGGCATGTTTATCATCCCCTACGATTCCAAGCTCAAATTTGGGATGATGTAAACAAAATAACTTTGTCCCCTTATATAAGTTCACAAGCGTTTCATTCAACAATATTTAAGCTCCGTTTAGAAAATTTTTGTAATAAAAATTTGTTTTAAAAAGAAGAAAACGATCTCTAACGAAGCCTTAGTGTCTAGAGCTATCATTTATCATAAAAATATTTATAAAAGCATTGACATCACCTACAATGTTTTAAATCTTTAATAAAATTTAAAAATGATGTCATTAAAAATTTTGCTTGATCAAATACAGATATCACTGCATATTAAAATTAAATTTAGGATCATTCGAATTCCAATTTTAATAAAATAATAATCAAATTAAATAGAGAAATCAAATTATACAAAAAAAAAAAATATCAATTTTTA
Organism: Dendrobium catenatum; assembly: GCF_001605985.2. Classification (NCBI taxonomy): domain Eukaryota; kingdom Viridiplantae; phylum Streptophyta; class Magnoliopsida; order Asparagales; family Orchidaceae; genus Dendrobium; species Dendrobium catenatum. Next base: position 89,705 of record NW_021318708.1, read on the forward strand.
ATGAGCCTATATCATGCAGTTGAATTATTGTTGAAAACCTCATTAATTATATTAATCAAAGGATCAAATGATCTTCAAACTTCATAAATTTATAGTCAAATTGAGTATCAAGATGAAATGAATCTAATAAGCTCATTATCCAGATATCATTAGGACCCTCAAATATTTAAATTCTCATTGAATCAATTATGGCACACAGAAATACATAGAGATTTTTTTTTAATGTTAGATATATAAGTAAAAAAAAGGATTATATGCCCATTGTTTTCATTTAATCATGCACAATAAATATCTAGATACTTCGAAAAAGTCTTTCTTTCATTGCGCAAGAGAGAAATAGAATAAGATAAAGAAGCATGAAATAGGATAATCAAAGCTCAAAGCAAATGCAAATCATTTAATCAAAATAAAATGGAGATATTTAAACAAATGCAAGGCTTAAACTAGTCAAATGAGGCAACCAAAAGGCAACTTACTATTCTTTGATGGGATTAAGGCTTCATTTGGGACGGCTTTTTTATTATTTTTTAGAACAATATTATAGTTTAAAAATTAAAAATTTTATACTAAAAAACTACTTTAAGAAGCAGTAAAAAATGTATGTTTAGAAAGGTCCCAAATGAATTCTAAATCATAATGCCATTAGCTTAGCAAAATATCATAAAAAATTATCATTTTTTAATAAGGTTTGTCTAGAAGAATTGCAGCTTCTTTTAAATTAGTTTTGAAGTTGTTATGGAAAAAATAACTTAGCTCTGATTGTAAAAAACAGTTTTCTACCATAAAATTTTCTAAAAAAATAATGAAAAAATATGAAGAAAGCAGTAGTCAAATAAAATTGTGGTTGTTATCTGAAAATTTCTAAAAAGCAATGAATTTCATAAAGAAAGCAATAGTCAAACAAAATTGTGGCTGATGTCTTGAAAATAAAATTACAATAAAGTTACTCCAAATAGGCCCTTAATTATAATATTAATCTCAACATTTATAAATATGATCACAAAACTATTCAGACATGTAGATGCAGTCTTAACTAGCTAATGCTTAAAAAAATTATAAATTGATAGATAATTCCAATCATAGCTTTCTACAACACGATTTTAAAAGCTGTTCAAAACAATCCTCCTTCCAGTAGAGGAAGAGGAAGCAACAGCAGTGTTTCATCTGTGCAAGTTATGCACATCATAGAGGGAAAGAATAAAAGATTTAAATTTCATAAATGAAATCTCTCTCAGATTTAAATTTCACTTGATGAAGTACCTGCATATTCACAAATTATAGGCACCATTGTCATCCTTGTCTTTGGGCAATATAATAAACTGAAGGGAAGCTGTATTGGTGTTTCATCAACTGGTTTCATTGAAGACCATCACCTGTAAGTAGAATGGCCATCATTAATAAGATTGAGGGATATATTTAAAAGATTTGCATGTAATTTTCAGAAAGCAATAAAGAAGTTGCTTTAGAAAGCAACAAAGAAACTGTTTTAGAAAGCAATAAAGAAGCATGTAATTTTAACTAAAAAGTCGTTTTAGAAAGCAACAAAAAAGCTGTCCCAAATAAAATCATAGTCATGGCGAGACAAAATTGCTTATAGAAACACAAAACATAAAAATTGTATCGCACCAGCATTCTTCCTTTTAAGGCCTTAATGGAAGGATCTAAACATGCTTAGGTTTTTGAAAGACATATAGTGCCCATAATCTTTCTACATGTAACACATATTTAACACCAATATTCAAATTACTCTGTACCTCTAAAATCATCAATAACTGATGGATTCACAACAAGTAGAATGTTGCAAAGATCAAGCCAATAATCATGTAGTATGATAAAAGAATAAGAAACATCTTCTTTTTTTGGCTTGCCAAATAGGCAAAGCCAAATAACATGGTAAAATTAAGACCGTTGGGATCATAAACAATCCTTGCGATTCAAAATTTAGCATCTCATCTTAGCCTGTTGGTTGAGAGCTAATGCTTCCAACTAAGAAGATTTGAGTTCGAGTCTTTGTGTATGCGTTGTGTATGAGTTTGCCTTAAATGGCCTAAATGTCCCCAAAAAAAAAAAATTTAGCATCTCATTAGGCTCGTTATTTTGGCAAGTTGAATTTGGCTTGTATAATCAATCTCTAAAGGAATACAAATTAAAAACAACTAAAAAATGTGTCAGAGAAATTGGCAGTGAAGCCACCTTGAGAAGGCAGTCATTGAGGGTACAATTTAATAAAATGTTTTTTATAAATAATTCAATGATTGTCAACCAAAGCCATCTTTATGGAAGAAATAAAATATTTGGGATTTATATAGGAAGATATGATACTACGGGTATTAAATATGAAATTTAATGAAATTTTCATGTCAATACATCAAAAAAATGCATATGCGCAACCAAGATGAAACCAATTACCTTGCTACAGACAGGGCATAGTTCGCTTCTCTCCATCCATTCATATATGCAACCAAGATGAAAATGATGGGAACATTGCAATATGATCCTGGGATTATCAAAAGTATACTCTGCAAACAATAGAAGTAAGCACTTTAATCAGGAACAATGGATAAAAACATATCTTCAAGCTACATGAAGTTCAGAATAGTTCATGTTGATGAAATTTATATTTTACTCTGGTGGAAAGAAACTTGAAACTAACGATTCTTGCATTTCACCTTCAAGACATGTTGGGCACACATCCTCCTCTTCAGATGAAGGAAACATGTATGTTGCCCCACCTGTTATTTCAATCGAGGGATGCTTCAGTGAGGACTCTGAGCAGCACTTTGTGAATTCTCCAGAGTTATAACCACATAACTTGGCTGGTAAGCTTGTCGATTCTATCTTGTCATCCTTCTTAACTCTTCTGAGTTGCTCTGATTCCTCGTCAGAATGAGTTAAAGGCTTGTAATGCCTTCTCTGGGTGAATCTAGGATCATCAAAAGCTAGAGGTCTTGGAAGAGATCGGAATGTGTCAGAAAAAGATTCATCTGTTCTTGGTGCAACAGAAACCAAGGATGATGAAGATGAAGGAGCCGTGTGCCCTTCACGTTGCGATAATAAAGCGTACTGCAGCCATGAGAATAAAACAGCTAAAATCATACTGTTCTACTTTACTAGGGAACAAAAAATCTGTCAGATTTGATATCACCAAAGCATAATATTCATGTTAAACCACTGCGCAGTGTTCATGATTCTTATTATAAGGGAGTCTCAGGATTCACATATGAGTGGTGAAGAAAATGAAAAATCACTCCATTTCTTTTTCTTCCTTCTTTTTATTTTGAAAAGAAAAAAGAAAATTTAAAGTTCTAGTTTGTGTTTTCAGGTTTCGTTGAATAATATTACAACAATTAAATCAACACGTGTTTACCCAAGCAGCAGCAGTACCTACAAATATGACATTGCTTTTCTATGCCAGTAGATTCAATGTAGTGCATACCACATACATGGGACGAAACATACCTAGACCCAACATTTTCTTTTCGTAGAAATAACAAAAACTATCAAAGAAGAATATAGCCCAAAGAATGTCTTACTAATGAATATAATGCAACTTGAGTAACATTGTACTGTGTTGTAAATGCAAGAACATAAACAGGGTACATGTTTTGAGCTTATATAGAAGCAAAAACCCCACTCATTTTTATATCTTTCTTCCGTTGTACCTCAATGAGGCAGGAGTGCGAAGGAAATTTTAAAATCAATTTTCTTTTGATGAAGGTTGCAAATGAATCGCTTATTTTGCTTTCTTTCGCACATAAAGATGATCAAATTTCTCAATGCAGATTTGCATACTTGTGTAGAAATAAGAATGCCCAAACTGAATTTCTTTAACTATGGCCTGCACTTTTTTGTGAATATATTAGTCCACATCCAAGTTTGGTGAAAGCATGCAATGAATATCTCCTACTATGCTAAGCATTATATATTTCTTTGATGAAATGGTACATTTTTTATTGTATTCGCATTGACTAAAGTATGTTTGAGCAGGAAAGCGGTCAGCGCAGAAATAAATTGGCATGCACGTAAAGAAGCAATGCAAATATAAATCAAACACCATCACCATAAGCATATTAAGCTATACATGCATATCAAAGAGAAAGAGGGAGCCAAGAGTATAGGGGGAACGAAAAATGCAGGATCACATATCCAAGAAAGCAATTCTTGGTTAAGTCCGGCCACCTTGCTAGTTTCTAAGATAAAACTACAAAAAGGTTTCTGGACTCCATATAAGTAAGAGAGAGCAGTCTCAAGAATAAAGAAGAAAGAATGGCACCGAAAAGACTGGGGGAATGCAGGTGAAGGAATACATAAAAGCCAATGCTCAGTAAATACATCCCTTGGTTAGGCCTGCAACCTTGCTGGTTACTAGCATAAGAACTATTAGCACTATTAATGCTACTTTGATTAAGTTATAATTTAGATGAGTAGCCTCAAATATAAATATAGTAGTGATTAGTAGCTGTGAGACCTCAAATTTGAAGCAGTTAGAAAATAAACTAATTGCAGAAGAAGTTCATACAATTCTTTTAGAACAAAGAAATTATTCAAGACTTTTGTAGTCATCAAATAATTAAACTAGTAATTCATACAACGAATGAATTTATAGGAGAGCTGAGAAAAATCACATTAATATTACTGAGTCAATTTGGATTTATGTTACAAATATTTACTATCAAGGTCTTTTTTTTAAGTCAATTAGAAAAAAGAAAATAGAGCAACAAAATGATATTTACATATTTTGTAATAATCTTGAAAATGAACAAAGTTGATTATAACAACATTTAATTTGATGGGGCCCTGCTGAGAAAATATGGTTCAAAGGCATGGTACTAAAAAATATGTACATCTGAATAATGCTTCGCATTAGAGATTTTTTTAGAACTATAGAAATAGAATTACGTCAAGGATTAGAATTAAGTTTGCATCTTTTCATACTGGTTAAGATGCCAACAAAAGATATTCAAAGTGACAAATTGAAACACTCTATTTGCATGTGATATTATTTCAGTAGGTGAGACATCTTCTAGATTCAAAGGTGGAACAATGGAGTAAAATTTTAGAAGATAATAGGCAAATATGAAAAATTTTAAAATAAACTCCAAATTCAAAAATTAATGAACATATAAGCAGATTATAAGCCCAAAATCTAATTGACACAAAAAAAACACCAAAGTCTAGTGAAATAAGTGAAGAGTTGGAAACAGCAGTAATGCAAGGGAGATGGAAAATAAGTTAGATGAGGAATTATATGATAGGACTTACATGATTAAAGCATAATGATAATTTCTTTCATATTTTTAGTTAAACAGATAGAAAAGTTGTTTATAATAAGTTTAAATTTAGCAATTAATTAACAAATTAATTTAATGTAAATTATATCATAGGCAAATCACCTACTTAACACCTTCAGTTCAACCATTTGGCATAAGATATTTATTTAAATTGTAGCTATCTTTAGTATTGAATAACTACAACTTATTACTGTACTCTCACTGACAATTTGTAACAATTTCAAAGAACATGTAACAAACATTCATCATTTACTTGTAAAAATTTCACAAAGATTCTACTTGAAAAACACTTTAGACCTTCAGAAAAGATTTTTATTTTGCAACATCATCAACATAAATAAAGTCAATTCCTTTTGCAACTTACCATAAGCATGAACCTCTGAGACAAGAATCGTAGACAGACGCAACGGCCATAGACTGATTCATAGGGGTTCCGATATTCTTCAAAATCCTCAACGCGGAAGCATGAACAAATGGAACCCATACTATACCTTCCAAAAGCAGGCTTCCAGCAATACCGAAAGCCTATGTAATACAGAGAATATAGCACCAACTCCTTCGCTAAATAGCCTGAAACTCCCTCTCCTTAAGAATTCAATCAGTCCAAAAGAAGATTTGTTATGTGAAAGCATCGACCTGTTAAAAAAAGAAGGGATTTTGAAGAAAGAAATCTTCAACGAAAACAATTAAAGGAAAGAAGCGTGACTTAATACTAAAAAAAAGAACCCCCTTTAACACGCAATTAAAAGTTTGCCATTTATCGAACGATGGAAGATAAGAATAGTTGAAGGAAGACATTCGAATCAAAAGAGAAGCAAGAAGACAATCCCGACGGGCGAAAAAAATCATTTTTTTATCCACTGAAGTACTCTTTAAAGAGCAGAATCTTAGCTGCCAAAACCCTACCTGAAAACAGAAACCCTGATTCAAAGTAAGAAGAAGAACAAGAATCAACAAAAAGGCCAAAGGGTGAGACCGAACAATTTATTCTATTTGGAAATTATCAGATTGAAACAGACAGCGGATTCTGCGCTCAACTTAGCTGATTTTTATTTCCATTATAAAAAGTACTTACTAATATGAAACGCGGAAATTTAGTATTTTAAATTATATTTTCAATTTTTTTTTTTTTAAGATCATATTTAATTAAAGGTTTTTATAGAAAAAGTAGTTAAAGATGTTAAAAAAATCTCTTTTTTGTGATACTAATAATTTTTAAAATTTTATTATCAAATATATCATTAATTAAGGTTAACAAACTTAGAATAATCTGAGGTTTGATGAGACGAATTTTTATAAGGCAAAGCAATTAAATGATATAGATTCAAACAAATAAATAAATAAAAGTAGTTAAAGATGTTAAAAAAATCTCTTTTTTGTGATACTAATAATTTTTAAAATTTTATTATCAAATATATCATTAATTAAGGTTAACAAACTTAGAATAATCTGAGGTTTGATGGAACGAATTTTTATAAGGCAAAGCAATTAAATGATATAGATTTAAACAAATGAATAAATAAAAGAATTGGTAGAGATTTATAAATTAGTAAAATTTGAAAGGCAAATATGTAACTACCGTTTTTTTTTTTCCTTTTTCTGCTTTTCTTTCTTTAAAAATTTTTACGTAGCTTTCTGTTTACTTGGTAATCCAACTCTCTTTTCATTGAAATTTTCAAACACTACCTCCTATGCTATTATTAACACGTTGTTAATTAACACTAGCTCTTCTATATAAAGATCAAATAATCAAAAAGGAATCTCTCTCTCTCTCTCTCTCGCTTAATTTCAATGACATTGAGGCATTAAAAACTATAAACAATATTATATATTTAAGAAGATCGAGCAACAAGAAAATTTGGTATAGTGTTTTGATTTATGGTCAAAATAACCTGATTTCTCTCACTAAACAACTGGGCATGAGCATTACTTCTACACAGTTGGGAAGGAGAATGGAATGGTACAAGAAGACAGAATTCAAAACTTTGCTCACCATCAAACACCTGCCATCCGAGCAATGTTGATATCTATCATTATCATCGATACATCCCAAAAAATTGTATTGATTATGCACAAATTTGATGCATATTCAAGCTAATAACTTCTGAAATTAAATTTAGGACCATCTGAACTCCAATTTAAGCATACTTATAGCCTAATTGAATGTCTCGAAGAGACGAACCCAACGACACAAAAATTGGTCCAATATGAGCCCAAATGGGTCCAACTCAGGGGGCCTGAGCATATTGAAAGCTTCAAATCATAAATTGGATGATCAAATTATATCCAAATATAGCATGATTATATTATATCCAAATATAATATGAATATAGTCGAATCGAGCAGCTTGACGAGACGAAGCAAACGAGTCCAAAAAATCTTGATTCTGACATCATTCTGTCACTCAAATGTTTGATGAACGCTCTATAATCGAGGTAATCGATATGAGTCATCTGATTGACCACTTTGAATTTGTCCTAAATCTTCTTCATATTTATGAAGTATGGCACTCTCAAAAATTTATAAACAGACCCTCACTTTCCACATGAAAGGGGATTAGGGCTTGGACCTTTTGCTGGAGGTTAGAGGGAGCTATAAGACTTCATGGATCTAGAGCACTACCCAAGCACCACCACCGACAAAACTTTTGTCGATCGTCATCGAACCACCGTCGACCATCGCCAAACCACCGTCCAACCACCGACCGCCACAGTACTTCTGTCTGACCATCGTTAGATCACCGCCTGGCTGCTGAACTTCATTGGACCACTATTATCTGCCGACCATTACCCCTGCGACCACTATTGCTCGCCGATTATAATCCCTCGACCATCATAGCATGGCGACTATGGTCCCTTCGACCACCATTGTCTGCCGACTATGGTCCCTTTGACATCGTCGGCCTGATGACTACAATCCCTCCAACCAATGCCGCTCATCGACTACAATCCCTCCAACCATCGTCCCCCATCGAGCACTGTCTCTCCAATAATCATCACCCGCCAACTACGATCCCTCTGACTACCGTCTCCCGCAAACTACGATCCCTCTAACCATCGTCCCCAGCTGACTATGGTCCCTCTAAAAATCATTGTCCACCGACTATGATCCATCCGACAACCGTCGCCCATCGACTATGGTCTCTCAGACCACCATCGCTCGCCGACTACAGTCCTCCCGACCACCGTGGCTCAGTGACTACAATCCCTCCAATCATCGTCGCTCATTAACTACAATCCCTCCAACCACCGTCACCCATCGAGAATGGTCTCTCCGACAATCGTCACCCGCAAACTATAGTCCCTCCGAATACCGTTGCCCGCCGACTACAGTCCCTCAGACTACCATTGTCCACCGACTACGATCCGTCCGAACAACATCCCCAGCCAACTATGGTCCCTCTGAAAATCATCACCCATCGACTACTATCCCTCCGACCACCGTCGTCCATCAACTATAGTCCCTCTGACCACGGTTGCCTGCTGACTACAGTCCCTCCAACCATCGTCGCTCATCGACTACGGTCCCTCCAACCACTATAACCTACCGACTATGATCCCTATGACCATCATGTCCTATCCACTATGGTCCCTACAAGCACCGTTGCCCAGTGACTTTGATCCCTTCGACCCCCTTCGCCTTCTGATTACGATTCCTCTGACTATCGTCGTCAGCCGACAATGGTCCCTCTAACCTTCATTGCTCGTTGACCATGATCCCTTCGATCTTCTTCGCCTGCCAACTAAATAAACTGGCCAACATTCTCTTGATTATTGATCTTATCATTGAATTTTTCCAACTCCAACTATGTAGTGTGCTCTATATGATATATTGAGCCAATACCTTTCTTTCGAGGAAGGGCTCCATTTGTAATAAACTACAAATACTAGTGGAATCATTTTAACCAAATCAGACCCCATGTTTTTTCCTTTTGCAGGATTTTCCATATAAAAAACCTTTTGTCTCTTATGAACATTGCACCCCTCTCTTTTATTTTTTTATGGGCTGGATATTCGTACAAAACTAAAACGTAACTTCATCTCTCTCTACCGATGTGAATTTTATAGTCTGCAACAACCATGAAGACCAACACTTATCATTGCCACCAAAGTCGACATCGTTGATGCCAATACCATATTTGTTGTCTCAACTAGTGCTAACGCCCATCGTCAACACTATCAAGAATTCCCATTATCACTGCCAAGGCTAATACTCGCATTCACAATCTTAGGTATCCCCCCTGCATATAAAGAACAATTAACCAATGACATCTTGTCAACAATTCCAAAGCCTCAAAATTCCTCCTACTTCTATTGTTCAAGCCTTTTTCTATCGTTCATATCTATCAAATTATATTAATGGCTTCTTCAATTATAAGTCAATAGTAACCACCAACTATTAGCAAGAACTAAGAGGAAGCTACTTCAGGCATATATGCGTTTCTCATAATGCCAATTTGGGAGAGTTTGGAACCCCCAAAAATTTGTAAAATATTTTTTTAACCATATTTTTATTATTGGAAAGCTCAGGCTTGATTTTTACTTAAGTCAAAATGTTTATTTGTGATTAAGCTAAGCGTCATAAAATTAGTGCATAAAGATTCCTATACGAGCGTTTGAGTAAAAATAAAATTTAATCAGGATGAATTTTAAAGTTATTAAATCTTTAATGAAAATTCATCAAAATTTCTATTAATATTTTAAAATAAATCTAATAATTTTAAGTTGTTTTAATAAAAAAATTAATCCGTAATCCCCATTTATTCTTTTATATTTTTCATTCCTTTTCGGCTTTTGTTGCTTTTGATATGAGAATGGGCCTTAATGGATCCACTAAAAGCCCATCACTAATAAGATTAGACCCAAATGTCTTTCTAAAAAAACGAGCTTAAATGGATTGAGTAATCAGGCTTACACCATTGGCTTCTAGTTCCCAACCTGGACATTAAGGCTTCGTTTGGGACGGCTTTTTCATTGCTTTTCAAAACGGAGTTTTAATACAAAAATAAAAAAAATTGTACTAAAACTCCGTTTTAGAAAGCAATAAAAAAACAGTCCCAAACGAAGCCTAAGGCTTCATTTGGGATGACTTTCTTACTATTTTTTAAAGTAGCTTTTTAGTACAAAAATTAAAATTTTATACTAAAAAATTGTTTTAAGAAGCAGTAAGAAAGCCGTCCCAAACGAAGCCTAAGTGCAAGAAAGCTTTTTAGTATAAAAATTTTCTAATTCAAAAAATTTTGTATTAAAAAACTACTTCATAAATGAGTAAAAAAGCTGTCCCAAATGAAGCCTAAATGCAATTTTAAAATACCCAAAGCTCATTCCTTTGGATTAGTAAATTACTCATCATCAAGCAATTTAATTATACTGATCAAAGGATAGTCACAATAGATTAGAATGATCATTATACAATTAAAATTTATATTGTATTTATTTTAAAATAAATTTGATAGATATTAAATTTTTCATAATAAAAAATTGATCAGTATAAGTACTTGATCTACTGAAGACTCAAACCTGTCATCAAATCTAATCCACAGACTGAAACATTCATGGAAGGAGATAAAGTGAAGAAACTAAATTCTTAGAACAGGTAGAAAGAAAGTGAGGGCTCGTGAGAGTGAGAGCTCATGAGAGTGAGAGAGAAAGAGAGATCTTCCACAATATAACCCATGTGATACCAATCAAACAACTAGATATTTTTCAAGACTTTCGGCCAATCTATAAAGAGTCAATACACAATGTCATGGTTGTCATGTACTAAAGAAGATACTACAAGGAAAAATGAACTGAAAAGACTGTTTAGGGAGATTTTTTTTTTGGTGGGTAAGTTATACACGTTATCTAAAAGAGAGATTATTCTTTGCGGGCACCGGACGGGAAGAACAGTCTGATTTTATCTCTGTGAACAGTAAAAGCACAGCATGAGCAATAAAAGCACTGTTCAATACGCTTTTACTATTCACAGAGACAAATCGGACGGGCAGAACGTCTGTTGTCCATACAGAATAATTCGTCTATCTAAAGTGTACTTTTTTTTTCTTTTGTATTATAAGTCTTAGCTTTAATGTCGTATAAATTTATATGATTAACATGATAAATTTGGTTAATATTTTACAACTTTTCTTAATTAATCTTAGCGTAACACTAATAATTGAGCAACCAAAAAGTTGCAAAGAGAGTGAGATTTAGAGACAAAGTTCTGCCACAATATAACTCAAATGAGATACAAATCAAACAACTAGATCTATCCCCAAAGACTTATGGCCAATCTACAAGGAATCAACCTGATACTTGCTCTTGTTAGCCTAATTCTCCTCACATATCTTCTTTTCAATATCCTTCGATTTCTCAAGAGAGCATGTTGGGATCCAATCAGAATAACAAAGTTAATGGATTCGCAAGGAATCAGAGGCCCCCCTTACAAGTTCTTTCATGGGAGCACATCAGAAGCCAAGAAGTTAATCAAGAAATCCATGAACAAGTCTATGGATTTGTCACATAACATACTCCCTAGAGTCCAGCCTCACCTGCACTCATGGATCAAACTTTATGGTAATTTATTTCATTCGAGAATTATTATCTGCTGATCAAGTTCATGTATTTTCTATTTTACAAGATCAAAGTTTTTAAATTCTGAATCAGGGAGGAATGTTCTTACTTGGTATGGGCCGACGCCGCAGCTGGTAGTGGGAGACATAGAGCTGGTGAAGGAGATTTTGAGAGACAGGGAAGGTGAATTTACAAAGAACGAGCCACCAGAGTTCATGAAGAAGATGTTAGGTAATGGGTTGGTGACTTCCAACGGTCAAAAATGGGTTAAACAGAGAAAGTTGGCTTCTCATGCATTCCGTTCTGAGTACCTCAAGGTTTCTTCTTTTTCCTATTTTCTACTACCACTCTTGTTTAAAGAAAGAAATCTTAATAATATTATTAATTTCAGGAGATGGTTCCAGCTATTGTAGATGCGGTTGAAGCCATGCTACAAAAATGGGTTGAATATGAAGGAAAGGAGATTGATTTCTTCAAAGAATTCTGCATCCTTACATCAGAAATCATTTCAAGGACTGCATTTGGGAGCAGCTATGTTGAAGGGAAGGACGTATTTATCAAAGTGGATGAACTGATCGAAATTGCTGCGAGAAATTTTCAAGTAGTTCGGTTGCCTTTCTTCAGGTTTTTTCAAGTCTCATTTGACTATTCATTTTCTGTTTGATTTTCAGACAAAAACTAATATGTTATGTTATAGAAAGCTTGCGCCGAATGAAGATGATATGGAATCAGACAAGATTGAGCAGTTCATAAGGGAATCTATTCAGAATCTCATGTTGAGAAGGGAGATGAGAAAGTTTAATGGGGAAGATGATGGATACGGTGATGACCTTCTCGGATCTTTGATGAGGGCATATCGTGAGAATGAAAGTATCAGTCTTGATGATATTATTGATGAATGCAAGACTTTCTATTTTGTTGGTCAAGAAACCACTTCAATGATGTTATCATGGACCTCTTTCCTTCTAGCCCTTAACCCAGACTGGCAAGAAAAGATAAGATTGGAGGTTTTACAGGTTTTCGGAGATAGAAGCCTAACTTCTGAGGATTTTTCCGCCATTAATAAGCTTAGACAGGTGATAAAGTGAACTTATTATCTTTGGCTTTTCTTTTGGAATACTTTTATCGACATTGAACTATATCAATTTGCTTGCTTGTAAGGGGAGGGATTTAAGTCTAAGGCTGATAATATAAAATTGATGAAGTAGTGCAAGATTTGTATATATCAAACGAAGGCTTATTATCTATGTTGCACCAATACGGATACGGCGACACGGATATGATACGATACGGATATGGGGCATGTCAGATCTTAAAAATATAGGATACGTGTACGGCGCGGACACGACATTATAATTTATAAATCATACATAAAAATTAAGAAAGCAATCAAAGCATAATATTTGAAATTAAAAAAAAAATGAAAATAACATCATTTGTAGCCATGTAGCTTATAATATCAAAAGAAAAATAAGCATTAAATGTCTAGTACAACGACAAAAGCATAAACATAAATTGTCTAGCACATGAAGTTTCAGCTATTCAATAGAATGAATGATATGATTAGCTTTTTCAGTGATTTGTCTTTGAACTTCTATATCATCTTCAATAAATATCATAGCTTCTAATTCAGGCTCATCAAGTGAAAGATTAGCAATTTCTAATATTCTCATATTATCAAGAGACTCAAATCCATCTCGGAAATGAAAAGAACCACGACCACAGTCGCGTAAGTAAATATAACGGTTCTTTTTTCGGATTTTTTTTGTTTTTCAACGGACACGCGTATCCTTTTGAAATTAAATAGTATTTTAATTGGATATGGCAAAGCCGTATCCGACACGTATTGGGGGCGTATACGTGTATCAGTGTATCAGATACAGCACGCCTTCATAAATAGGTGTAACGATGCAACATAGCTTATTATTGATCACAGCATTTTGAATATATAACATTACCTGCAGATGACAATGGTGATCAACGAATCAATGAGGCTTTACCCACCAGTACTCGGCATATTTAGAACAGTGGCACAAGATTGCAAAGTGGGCAATGTTCTTCTACCCAAAGGCATGCAAATACAGATCTCAACGCTTGTACTGCACCATGATCGGAATATATGGGGTGAGGATGCACAACTCTTCCTGCCGGAGAGGTTCGCCGGCAATATCAGTGGCGGCGACGCCTTCTTTCCATTCGGCATTGGTCCCCGATTATGTGTTGGACAGGGATTGGCAATGCTGGAGGCCAAGCTGGCTTTGGCCATGATTCTGCAGAGATATTCCTTCACTCTCTCACCAACTTATGTTCACTCACCAGTGTCCCGACTCACTTGCAAGCCTCAACATGGACTTCAAGTGGTGCTACAGAGGCTGTAGAAGATGAGTGACATTGCCACAGAGGAATAAAGGGAGAAAAAAATTTAGGACTGGTAAACTTGCATGCTTGTATGTTATGCTGATAATTTAAGGAATTGTATATTCCTTTCCAATTATCACAAAGTTTTAATTAATTTTAGTTCCTTGATGAATAAAATAAAATGGCAAAGACTTATAAGTGATAAAAAAATAGCAAAGGACTCCTGCCTTATAATTTGATGAAAATGACTTATTTCATGAAATCATGCTTTTTTACTGTTGTTTTTTTACTATAAACACATGAGATTAGGAAAATATTTGACTCTCTAAATGCTGTTAAGAAGCTTATGACAATAATTATGAGTTTTTGTGGAAAGACATGGCAAAGACCAAAACTGAGAGAAAACAGGAAAGAAGAATCGTTCCTCAGGAGAGAGGAAGGAATGTGAAAACAGAGAAAACTATATACTTCATTACGTTAAAGCAGATTACATAGCAATATATATAGACCAATGCAAATGGGAGAGACAAGAAGGTACAAAAGAAAGTACAAGCGTGAGGATGAGGCCACGTGGACGGTCTGTCTAACAGTCCCCTTCAAACTGATGACAGTAGAACAGTAATGAGTTTGCTTGTTAATTCTTTAAACCGCACGGTTGTAAGAGGCTTGGTGAACGCGTCCGTGAGCTGAACGTTGGTGCATATGTGATGAACATAGAGATGCTTGTTGTGAATGCAGTGGCAGATGAAGTAAAAATCGACCTCAATGTGCTTTGTGCGGGCATGGAACACATGGTTGTTGGCTAAAGCGATGCCGGAGGTGTTGTCGTAGTACACGGTGGTAGGAGTGATATGGGGTATATTGAAGTCTTCAAGAAGGCGTTGTAGCCATATTACTTCTGCTGCTTCCATGTCTAGAGCTCTATACTCGGTCTCGGTTGATGATCTGGCGACGGTGTTTTGTTTCTTGACTTGTCATGATATGAGTGAGGTGCCCAAGAAGTTGTAGTAGCTGGTTATGAACTTCCGGTTTTGATTGTTGCTAGCCCAATCTGCATCGACATAGCCACGTAGCAAGAGTTTGTCTTTGCGGAAGAGAATCCTTAAAGAAAGAATCGTGCTTGCCGTTAGAAATCAGGAAGAGAATCCTCAAAGAAAGCTATATGCAAGTGTCTTCAGAAATCGAGAAGAGAAACTTAGGCTTCGTTTGGGATGATTTTTTTTATTATTTTTTAAAATATTTTTTTAGTTTAAAAATTAAAAAGTTATTTTAAGAAGCAGTAAGAAAGTCGTCCAAAACAAAGCCTTGGCCACTTAGCTCTATTCATAACCTAATCCAAAATTTTTCATTTATGCAATAAGTACAATCTATTCATTAGAGTATGAGAAGTTGCACATAACAACACTTTATTAGTTAGGATATGTTTGAAATGACTATAGTGTTTTATAAAATTAGTTATATTATTGTTGTGAGGAAAGCAAATTAACTATTCTTGTTCTAAAAAATATTTTTTTATCACAAAGATTTCTAAAATACAGGAAAATTTACATACATACCAAATGAAATTATGATTGATATGTAAAAAATAAAGCTGCAAGAAAGTCACCCTAAACGTACCCCTAGTCCTATTCAAAACCCAACCAATGCCCGTATCTGCTGCCAAAATTTAATCGGCAGAATAAAATTTTCATGAAAGGAGATAGAGGAGGAAAAAAGGTAGAAGGAGATGGTCTATTGTCACATTCTAATATAATATAAGCTAACTAGTCTCTTGTCCCATTCTACTATTAAAAAAAAAAGGTGAGGACACATCTATGCTTAGCATGGTTGGTGGGCGAGTACAGTTGGGAACCCCCAAAGCTGTGCTCAATTTCCCTCAAGCGGCAGCGTCTTTTAAGTGGGACCCCATCATGTGCGGGCCAGGAGGTTTCTAAGGTGGGTGCCTCTTCTAGGTTAGCCGAAGATTAGTCATGCCGCCAAGCCCCTTTTCAGGGGTGGCAGCGGGTAAAAAAAAAAAAAAGGTGAGGTGTCAAAATTTTTGTTGTCGTGTGCCAAGAAGATGGATGGCCGGTGTCAAATAACCGGATACTCTAATTTGGCTGTTTAGGAAGTATACTTTGAGAGGGCAAATTTCTCACATTATTTAAAACAAATATTTCTTTTGTATTATATGTATGTATCATAGCCTTATGGAATATAATTAATATGATAAACTTGGTTGGCATTTTGCTAATGCTCTTAATTAATATTAACATAACACTAATAATTGAGAAATCAAACAACTATAAACAGAGTGAAAGGGAGAGAAAAACAGCTAAGATTTTTCTCCACGGAGTTATGGCCAATCTCCAAGGAATTAATCTGATGCTCGCTCTTGTTAGCCTAATTCTTCTCCCATATGTACTGCGATTTCTCAAGAGAGCATTTTGGGATCCGATCAGAATAACAAAGTCAATGGAAGCACAGGGAATCAGAGGCCCTCCTTACAAGTTCTTACATGGGAGCACATCAGAAGCCAACAAGCTAATGGAGAAATCCATGAATACTCCCATGGAGCTATCACATAACATACTTCCGAAAGTTCAGCCTCACTTTCATTCTTGGATCAAACTCTATGGTATTTGAACTTATTATTAGAAAATCTGTCTTTTTTTTTTTTTTGTTTCTTAAGGATATCAAGTCTATACATGTTAAATAAGGGAGGAATGTTCTTACTTGGCATGGGTCAACGCCGAGGCTTGTGGTTGGAGAAACAGAGCTGGTGAAGGAGATATTGAGTGATAGAGAAGGAGGATTCCCAAAATACGAGCCGCCGGAGTTTATGAAGAAGCTGCTTGGTGATGGGCTCGTGACTTCCAGCGGCCAAAAATGGGTGAGGCAGAGAAAGTTGGCCACTCATGCCTTCCGTTCTGAGAGCCTCAAGGTAGCCTTTTTATTTTAGTAATCTCTATTATTTAGTAAATTTTAATTCAAGATAGTCTCCTTCAATTATTGATTTCAGGAAATGATTCCAGCAATTGTATCTTCAGTTGAATCCATGCTACAAAAATGGGTTAAATTTGAAGGAAAGGAGATTGATTTGTTCAGAGAATTTTGCACCCTTACACCAGAAATCATTTCAAGGACTGCATTTGGGAGCAGCTATATTGAAGGGAAGAGGATATTTATCAAAATAGATGAGCTGACTGCAATTTGTGCAAGAAATTTTCAGGCAATTCGACTGCCTTTCTTCAGGTCTGTGCAAGTTTCATTTTATTATTCCTTTTGATCTATTTAAAAACTGATATGTTCTGTTTTAGAAAGCTTGTGCCAAATCAAGATGATATAGAAGCAGACAAGATCGAACGGGACATAAGGGAATCGATTCTGAAGCTCATAAAGAGAAGGGAAGAAAGAAAGGAAAATGGAGATGACCTTCTTGGATCACTGATAAAGGCACATCGTGAGAATGAAAGCATTACTCTTGATGATATTATTGATGAATGCAAGACATTCTATTTTACAGGTCAAGAAACCACTTCTATTATGTTATCATGGACTGCTCTTATTCTGGCCATCAACACAGATTGGCAGGATAAGGTAAGATCGGAGGTTTTGCAGCTTTTTGGAGATCGAAGCCTGACTTCTGAGGATTTTGCCTCCATTGCTAAGCTTAAAAAGGTGATAAATTGAACTTCCCGATGTCTTTTAGTTGAAAAATTAAAATTTTGCTTTTAGAAGCAGAAAGAAAGCCGTCCCAAACAAAGCCCGAGTCTTTTATATGAACTAATTACTGCAGTTGACAATGGTGATCAACGAATCGATGAGACTTTACCCGCCAGTACTGAACATATTGAGAACAGTGGCAAAAGACTGCAGAGTAGGCAATGTTCTTCTCCCCAAAGGCATGCAGATACAGATCTCACCGCTTGTAATTCACCATGATCTCAGTATATGGGGCGATGATGCGCAGCTCTTCTTGCCGGAGAGGTTCGCCGCCACTGCCAACGGCGGCGCCGCCTTCTTTCCATTCGGCGTCGGTACCCGAATATGTGTTGGACAGGGGTTGGCAATGCTGGAGGCCAAGCTGGCTTTGTCCATGATTCTGCAGAGATATTCCTTCGGTCTATCACCAGCTTATGTTCATTCTCCGGTGTCTCGACTCACTTGCAGACCGCAACATGGAATTCAAGCTGTGCTGCGGAAGCTGTAGTTGATGAGTAATAATAAAGCAGGGAGAAAGGGAGAAGAAAGATAAGACTGATAAAATTGGCTGCTTTTGTTAATTTAGAGAATAATTTTTGTATTTCAAGCAAGCACAGCAAAATTTCTAATAAATTAAAGTAACTCTCCTAGATCTTCAAAATCCATAACAAGGTTTAATTCATATATTTGCAATAAATAGTGGCGTGGTAGCTCATAGAAGAACAGCCAAAAAAAAAAAGAGCAAGTAAATGCACTGTGAAAACTGTGAATACCACTTTGATAGCAGAATTTCTATATTCAATATGTTTCTTTTTTCTTTTCCTCTACATATATATGTATAACATGGTATATTTTTGTTATTATATCAGACCACACAATGTAAAAGTCACAGCTGCCACCTCCGAAAAGGTGTTTGGCGAGTTGGCGGTGTGAGAAATCATTGGCTAACCTAGAAGAGGTACCCATCTCAGAAAACTTTAGGCCCACACTTGATTGGGCCCCTCTTAAGAGGCACTGCCACTCGAGGGGAATCAAAAACGGGTTGGAGGTTCTCAACAGTACTCGCCCACCAACCAAGCTAAACATATGTGGGTACATAATACTAAATAATTGAAAAAGATCAAAAGCTGTGAATTAAAGGTAATGGAAATAACATAAAAGCAATAGATGCAACTCAGGCTTCATTTGGGATGGCTTTTTAATTGCTTTCTAAAACGGAGTTTTAGTACAAAAATAAAAAAATTTGTACTAAAACTCCATTTCAGAAAGCAGTAAAAAAGCCGTCCCAAACGAAGCCTCACTCGATCTATTGGTTGTGAGTTTTGACTATTAATTAAGAGATTTTGAATTCAAAGTTTACGTATATAATGTGTGTGTGAGTTTATCTTAATTGGCTAAAAAATCCTCTCATGATAAATTATCCTTTCTTCCTTATGATGCACGACGCAAATAAGAGACATTGTCTTATATTGTAAAAAGCTATATAAAATATATATTGGCTACAAAATCAAAATTAGTTTATTTAAATTCAAAGAATCAAAGTATATTATATATTATTGAATTGACTTTAACTAGATATTATAAAATTATGCTCTTAGTATTTTGACTATTTTCATATTTACTCATCCACATATATCATTTGAATTATTAATACATTCTGCAAAGTCCTATGCTAGTAGAGTATTGAGAATAAGATTTTCATTATATCAATAGATAATGAATGCTTCTTATAATGATAGGGCAATTAAGCTTAATAGGATAGCTTCAAGATGAAGCATAAGTTATTTTTTAAGACAAGTTTTTCTATGTGCTTTTTTGTGAACAGGTGATAAACTTGATGGTAAAAGATGATATTATAAGCCCTTCAAAGCCGAGCCACATGGACTCTTATGCCTCCACCAAGCAACCAGATCATCCTTGGATGTTGATGGACCTACAAAGCCAAGTTTCATGTCGACAATAGTGTGACCAAATATAAAGCTCACTCTGTTACACAATATAATAATAAATAATATTGCTCTATATGGATCATATTGAGACCTCCAGTCCTATGGTAAAAATGCTAACTATATGGATCATCTTCATCATTGCTCTTCATCTTGATTGGGAGGTACTTTAGCTTGAAGTGTCCAATACCTTTCTTCATGACAAGCTCAATGATATAGTTTACGTGCATCAACCACCCAGCTTAATTGATTAATCATATCCCAATTATGCTTGCCTACTAAAGAAAACTTTCAATGAGCTTAAACAAGCACCCTTCCAATGATTCAGTACATTATCAAATCATCTCCCTCACAATGATTTTTAGTTCATCCAAGTTGATATATCTCTTCTACTATATAAATAACATGGTATACTCAAATATTTATTGATGTAAGTTGATGATATTTTAGTAACAAGGAACAAACCCTCGACTATCCAAAAACTCCTTCACAACTTACACCAAACTTTTGGCATAAAGAATTTGGGGACGATTTCTTATTTTATTGGCATCTAGATTATCCATTGCCTGCGAAAGGTAATCTAAGCATAATTTTTATTATATTTAAAAATTATAATATTATGTTATTTTAATTTGTAGATAAATTTAAAATTAATAAAGACATTTTGTACTAAAATAATTAAAATTCAAAAAAATTATATATGATTAATAGAATAAATATTATATTTTTTTAATGAGTCCAATTTTTATGATTACTTTGATGAAAATTAAATCATAATGTCCTCTCATTAGTCAATCAAAACCAAGCAAGTTGCATGTTTTGGTTTGTGATCTTAGCTTAAACCTGAATTTGATGCAACCTTTAATATCGAGCTTCCCAGATCGACCACTCAGATCAAGATTTTTCGGTCTTCTTCTTCCCAGAATCGGGCCAGCGAGAACATCGAGTGATTCTTACTTCACACTTCACAGCATGGAGCTCTGGTAAGTGATATGTGGCGACTCAGAGAGAAAGCGAAGAGCCGCGTCTACTCTCTGCTTTATGTTCCAATGCTTTCTCCTATATTTCCTTCTTGATTACTGCCAATTCCTCCGTCAATTTAATCCATTTCATAGAATCCTCGGCTCTTCTCTTCTATCCTCTCGAGCTGTGCGTCTATTCGCTGCAAGCTTTTATTTTTTTGCGATCTGATCTCTGCCGAGAAAGAGGGCGAAGAGCTCATTGAAGATTTGGTCTCTCGATTTCGTTATTGGTTCTAAGGAATATTGGAGAAAGAAGAGAGTTTGGCGATCTGGAGGAGGAATGATAGATATTTTGCGGTGTGGAAGAAACCCTGATTTGGATTTGCAGCTGCGAACATCTTCCAGAGCGAAGGCGGCAGTTTGGGATCGTGCGATATGCGGAGGAGCCGGCGCCCGGCAAGAAGGAGGCTTTCGGATTGGATCTGGTGGATTCTTGCTCTATTCATGGCTGGGGGTTTGCTTCTATTTATTCTTCATCACCACCACCAGGACAGGTCTGGGCTTCAGATCAAGGTAAACTCCTTTCCTTCTTGCGTGCTTCATGGGATTCTTTAGCGGAGAATGCAAATTACGGCAAGCTGGATTTTAGAATTTATTTCTAATCTTTGTAATTGGTTTTGATCTTGTTTCTTGAGAGGTTTTGTGGATTCCTTTTTTGGTTGTTCCCATTTTGGAGATTTATGCATCAATCAGAGATTATATTGTCTTCAAAAAGTATCTGCAAATCCCTTGAAAGGCTTGGGTAGGTTCTTTGGTGAGTGGCTTAATGTTTTAGGTTTTTATGTGGAGGTAACTACTTAAATTTCATTAAAATATCTTATGGCTTGCAAACATACACAAACAAAAGTCTAAGTTTAAAAATTTGGAAGCTTTGCAAACAATGCAAAGTAATTGTGCACATATATTTTTGGCAGATTTTCACCATTGTAATAAGCACTTTTCTAAGAATCAATGTTGCTAGAAGCTTTGCATTGAATATTCTTTTCAATATCTCCATAATCAATAAAAAAGAGGTGCATGCTTTATGTTGATCGTTGATGAAATCTTTTGATGATTCGGAACTCTTTGGTCACTTTGTAATTACATCAAAAACTAGTTAATGCTTCATCTTATATATCTTTAAAAACATCAAAACGCCATTTAGATGCACTTTTTTTCTCGTTGTGCAATAAATAAAAAAGAAAATATTTTTCTCATGCCCTCCAATGAGTGCGGGCATGGGCTTAAGCGTGAAGCCTCAAAATACAAATCAACTTAACATTGTTTGAACCTTTCTCATCCAAAATGGATCGAAATGGGCCAAATCTTGATTGTTTTAGTCGGTTCGATGCTTCAATCAAAATTAACTGTAAGCCGTTTTAATCAGGTTTTTACCAAATCATAAAACTATGATTAAAATAATTGGAGAAAGCATAATATTGAATACAAAAAAAGATGTTTTTTTCTGAAAATATGTTGTTCTTTCATTGTATTTTGGTTAATGAATTTTGTGTTCAATATCAATCAATGATTCCAAGACCGAGTTGTGTTTTTGTACTATAACAAGGCAGGATTCATAGTCGCCTTGTTATAAGTACATTTGCCATCATATCCCAAAACTGATGCACAGCATGAAAACTAAGTAGGAAAACAAAGGGATAAAATACATACAAATATATGAATGAAAACTCTTAAGGCATGTAATTTAGTGTTAGTTTAGACTATGTTTTATTAGCCTTCATTTATGCTTTCATACATGTTACAACACTAGTAACATTCATTTTTGTGAAATATTGTAAACATGGAATTGGTCTACTGTGTTGAATTGATTTCATGGTAGCTCTTTTCTTCTTCCTCAGTGTACCTATATTCTTATTTCATGTTAAAATTTGTCAAAGGATTCTCAAATTATGCTTTGCCTAACAAGACAGTTTTTCAAGCATAATGTTTTGTTAGTGTCTTCATTTAACAGTATTATTTTCTTGAAAGAAATTTTATCAACCGGCAATAATTTTTCTTATTAAATCTTAAGATGTCATAGATCATTTCATAATTTTGATTTATATGATTGTTGTTAAATTCTCTATACTTTTTTATGATATGCATGCTTTCAATTAACTAAGTGTGCTCTTTATTTTTACTTTACACATCAAAATGAAAATAAATCCTTTTATGCAGGGCTATGTGTTTGTAAGTTGGCAACTTTGGTCACTATATTTAAAATCTAACAAGAATTATGATAGGAAACACTCGTAGAAATCAAAATTAGCTTGGCTGAATTTGAATTTCACCAAGGTTCAAAATCAGAAATAAGAAGAATTTTGGTGGAAATTCTAGCGGAAGATTGATATAATATGGAAGAAAAATAAGAAGATATAATGGATCCTCAATTGGAGAGGATGATCCGGCTCTCCCAATCTTGAAAACACTCCATCTCCCTAACCCTAGGAAAAATTTCCTACTTAAATCAAACAATAAACGGTGAATCCCAAAACAGCCCTTCCAATTTGATTTTCCCTCTTAATGACCACCTAAAATCTTCTCTAATGACTGATGCACCCCACCTGGATAGAAAGCACGGGAGCCTCTGAGCGGAAATCCCGCTTCCGCTCCGCACCTGTGCGGAAATCCCGCTTTCGCTTAGTCGTTTTGGCACGGGACGGTCCCGTGTGTTAGATTGGCTAGATTGGTCCCTCATGGACCGGTCTATCAAATTTATACCATCTTGTCTCATTCGAATGCTTTCTCACGCATATACAATTAGAGATATCAACATAGCTTTAATATTTTTAATTGGCTCAAGTTTGATGAGTAAGTTTTGTAAACAAGTCCAGATAGAAAAAAAAATGCAACAGCTCATTTAATAAATGAGTTAAAGTGCATACAAGGGTTTAAGGTTAGTAATCATGTTAATTCAACACAAGAGAGAGAAAGAGATACCAAAATGATCATGCCATAGTTTAGTCCCATTTAAGAGTTGACAGCTTTTGAGAAGGTATCGGAGTGTAGCTTCCTCAGATCTTGCATTAATACATTTACCATGTTGCACGGTTTACATCTCATTCAATTGGCACAATCTTCCGGAAAAATCATTGAAAACTTTTTTGATGATTTACATAATCATCATCATCTTGATTTGCAATACTTTGCTTCTTGTTTATTTTATGTGCATGTTTCGTTGGTTTGCTTGCTTTAATCCTGTTGGACTACTTCATTCTGTTCTAGTTTAGTTCTTTCAACTTTTACAAATTTATTCTATCCAATTTTATTTTCAATATTTCTTCAATCCTCAGTTATGAAACTAAACTAAAATTTTGCCTGTGTTTGTAACAGTTCTAATGGGTGTCAGTGGTCCATCACATCGTGTATTTTTAATCATGCATATGTTTTGTTTGTGAGTCCTTTTAACAGGTATTATTAAAAAAGTTACCTTATACTTTTGGTAGATGCTTCTGGGTGAATAATTAAATTATTAATATTTTAATTAATGATTTTGGATGAAAGGAATAGATATAGCAAAAGCTTATCAAACTTAACTCACATTAGCATAGAAATGGACATAGATCTATATATCCAGCCTTGACACATGACTTCTATCATTTTGAACTTGCTTTATTCGAGAAACGAGTATTTTATAAATTTAAAATGGTCATCTGTATTTCCTATTGCCAAGCTTGCTTGATGTAGCTAATATAACGATGACTGGTAATTCATTAAGCTGATTCGAATGTAGCAGGTCTGGAGCATTTGTTAAGTAATGTTTAGTATATTTTTTAGGACCCTTTTTTGAGTCAAAACAAGCTTCAAATGCAGTGTGGGTTGCTGCATCAACCCCTCTCTAGAGTCTGCATTAGTGGGCAGTCCATGCACCGTTGCGCCCATTTTATTCATATTATTTAAGGAAAACAGGATTGCCCATAAGAAAGGAGAATATAATTGTATAAAGGTTTGTGGATAGTGGGGTTTTGTGTTTGTTCGAATGTTTGTCATGGGTGGATGCCGTGTGTGGAAATGGACTCCATTTGCAGTGAGAACCAACTTACGTTATCATAATTTTGTGGCATTGATTGTTATGTGTTGAATCTGATTGTGTTACTCAATATAGTTGTTATGTTGTCTCGGACCTCAAAGCTTGTCATGTTCGCTAGATGGTGCAGGGGGTTTACCCCTTGCTTGGGTTCGGGTTCTTTGCAACCGTAAAATTTTTTTTCCTCGTACAGCCCCCCAAACGGGCACCGCATCGCTGTAAGACGAATTGGATGGTTTTCTTTCTCATTTTTTTAAAGGGTTGCATTCATTGGGTTTATTTTACTTGGCTTTCTCTTGTATTTTGAGTAAGTAGACATTGAGAACGGTATATGTGAGAAGAGAAGCAAGAAAAGAATGAGAGAGAAGAGAGATCTATACTTATTTCTCCCAATTTTCATAGTGGATTTTTTGGTGTGATGTAGCTCCGTAGTTTTTTCCCTATTTTGAGTTTTTCCACGTTAAATCCTAGTGTCCTCTACTTTTTCACTGTTTTTACTTTCTTGATTGTTTTGTCATTGTGGTGTTTACTTCTCATCTCCTCAACAATGATCTCTAATTTATTGTTTTCACATGGGCAGAATTTTCCTAGGAAGTTTGAAATATATATTGGGAAAATTTTTACACGTCTGATATCACTTTTTTTGATTGGTAGGAAAATCCTATCGTTTCAGATGCCATCCGTCATTTCATGTGAATTTCCCTGCAAATTAAGATCTTAACTATTAGCGGCCTTGCAAGCTTTTGGGCATGTTAATCTTCAGATGTCTCCAGTTGCATTTTGTAAAAATGAAGCACTTGAATTAGTTTCTTCTTTAGTATAACCAGATGTAAAATATATTGCTTTTCATTACTGCCTTCTTTGCATGTTATCTACCCAGGATCAGAAAATATTAATAATCAGAAAACTTGAAATGCAAATACCTTAAAATTTAGTTGATAGTTTTTATCAAAATCTTCCAGGAGAAGGGCCCAAAACCCATAGAGATTGCACATCGGAGCTTCAATCTAACACAAGAACTATTGAGCAGTACATCCTTTGCTAGGCAATTGGCTGATCAAATGACCCTATCCAAAGCTTATGTTGTCATTGCAAAAGAGCTTGGAAACCTCCAACTTGCTTGGGAACTCAGCTCACAGATTAGGAACTGCCAACGATTGTTTTCTCAAGCAGCTTTTCGAGGAAAGCCTATAAGCCTTGAAGAAGCTCATCCCATCATTACTCAACTGGCTCAGCTAATCTACAAAGCCCAGGATTTACACTATGACATCAGCACCACCATTACAACTCTGAAGAACCATGCAAAAGCCCTTGAAGAGCGTGCAAATGCAGCTACAGTGCAGAGTGCACAGTTTGGTCAATTAGCTGCTGAGGCTCTTCCCAAAAGCCTCCATTGCTTACACATTAAGCTGCTAGATGAGTGGTTTAGCAATCAAGAACTGAGAAAACTTGCAGAAACGCATAGGAAGTCACCTATGCTCGTAGACACAAATTTGTACCATTTCTGTATATTTTCAGATAATGTTATAGCCACTTCAGTTGTTGTGAACTCGACCATCTCCAACGCAGACCATCCTCAGCTGCTTGTATTTCACATAGTCACGGATGGCATCAATTATCAAGCGATGGCAAGTTGGTTTTTGAATAACGATTATAAAGGTTGTTTCTTTGAAGTTCAGAGTCTTGAAGAGTTCGATTGGCTGAACGCTTCTTACTCTCCTTTGTTGAAGCAGCTATCGTATTCAGAATCAAAAGCATATTACTTTAGTGGTGTTTCAGCCTACCCTGAGGAGGAGACCAAGTTCAGGAACCCAAAGTTTGTTCTTTTGCTCAACCACCTGCGCTTCTATATTCCAGAGATATACCCATCACTGGAAAGAATAGTGTTTCTTGATGATGATGTTGTGGTGCAGAAGGATTTAACACCGCTATTTTCGCTCGATCTTCATGGAAATGTCAATGCAGCTGTCGAAACCTGCCTCGAGTCGTATCATCGGTTCTACAAATTTCTGAATTTTTCGAATCCATTGATCAGCTCGAAGTTCGACCCGCAGGCCTGTGGGTGGGCATTTGGTGTCAATGTGTTCGATCTGATTGCCTGGAAGAAAGCAAATGTAACTGCAAGATATCACTACTGGCAGGAACAGAATGCACATAGAACGCTGTGGAAGACAGGAACGCTTCCTGCTGGGCTACTGACATTCTACGGGTTGATGGAGCCGCTCGATCGAAGATGGCATGTTTTGGGGCTCGGCTATGACCTCGACATTGATGATAGGATTATACAGAGCGCAGCAGTTTTGCACTTTAGTGGCAACATGAAGCCATGGCTGAAGTTGGCTGTCAGTAAGTATAAGCATTTATGGACTCAGTTTGTCGACTTTGAACGACCCTATCTGAGAGACTGTATCATGCATTGAATTGCAGTTGTCCTGTTATTTGATTCTCTTATATTTTTGAAGTCTGAAACTACATGTTTCAGCTTGGCTGGAAATTGTTAAAGCTTCTTGGAATCGAGAGACCTTTTTATACATGGCGAAGCACAAGCTTTTGTATTTCTGTATTTGAAACATCAGTTCTGTAACTAAGATTGTTTGGGATAGACTTTTTTATTGTTTCTTAAAGTAGCTTTCTAGTACATAAATTTTAATTTTTGTATTAAAAAGCTGCTTCAAGAAACAGTAAGAAAGCCGTCCCAAATGAAGCCTAAATCCTCTGATCTAGCTGGTTGTAAATTGGAGGCATGTATTGAGAGTCCTCATTGCCAATTAGATCATTTATGTGAATTGAAAGATTGTTCGATTTTTACAGTGTTATTATTATTTTTAAATAAATGGTCTTTGAACAGTATTATAGCATTCAGGATTCAGAAAGTAGCTCTATTGTTTTGTGGAGTGGATTTTTCTTAGATTCTTTGTTGTTGGCCGGTTTTATTTTTTATTTTTGGTTTGGGTGGTGGCTTTGGGGAGAGATGTCCCTCTTCTCTATTTTGCTTTGTAGGTTTTGCAAGTTATTCTTATCTTTACTAGATTGGTTCCAGGTTGTTGAATGCTCCTGGTAGCTCCTTTCGGGATACTATCTTGGTTGCTTATTGATGTTGGTGACTCTCTTTTTTGGATTTCTTTTTCATTTGCTTGATTTTCTATTGCTGTAACAGATAGGATCCCAAGCTTTCGGATTTTAATTCAAATATTATTCTTTTTAACGAGCTTCATATCCTTTAAAAACATGTAATTTTGTACCAATATTAACTCGTAGTTCCCGCCGTGAATTTTCTCAAAAAAAAAAAAATTTGTCAAGCTCTATTTACCGTCAGCATCGTAGTCCTTACTAATAATAAAGGGACGGTGAAGAAATCACATACAATCAGCTATGGAATGCCAGATTTGTGGCAAGCTTAGACATTTCGTTGTCAGATGTTGGCATAGGATCAACCACCATTACAACTCCTCACCTCGCAGCTCTCAAGCAATGTACGTCGGTGCTTCTCAATCAACACTAGAGTCACTTCACACCTAACTTCCTATCCCAACCAAAAATTCAATTTGACTTGCATCGCTAGTACTCTAGGCACTGGTTTGTCCTTTCACTTTTTATTGGCATATTAGTAAAATTGAAATTAGTGAGACTTTAAAGAAAATGAAGTATGAAAAAGTTATTGGACTTGTTGATATTTCAATAGAGGCGTGAAAATGCTCAAAAGATGAAGGAATTTAATGGCTTACTGAACTTTTTAATATTATTTTGAAAATTAAAAAGATGTTATATGAGAGGAAAATGAGTGTGTTGATTACTATTTTTTAAGAATAAAGGTGATGCATAAGATTGTGCGAATTATAGAAAAATCAAATTAATGTGTCATACTTTAAAATTATAGGAGAGAGATATGAAGCATAGGTTCTAATGTGATACTGATGTCTCTCAAAATCAAATTTGATTCATGGCACTGTTGGATCTTTGAGGAGATCTTGAGAGATATTCTTGCAAGATCCAGAGAGGGAGAGGGAGGGGGAGAGAGAGACACCAAATTGGAGGAAATACAAATAAGCTTTTCAAAATTTTCCCCAACTCTTACATCAACCCAAGTCCTCTATTTATAGAGCATTACCAAGGTGTGATAACATGCATGAGCAAAAAAAGCCTAAAACTAAAACAACTCATAACATCTACCATGGAAGTTATATATTTTTTGAGAGGTTTGATAGAGAAGTATAAAGAGAATAAGGAGGATCTTCATATGATATTTATTGATTTAAAGAAAGCATGTGATAAAGTTTTTAGAGAAGTGCTATAGAGAGATTTAGAAAAGAAAGGAATTAATAATGTTTATATTCAAGTCATTAAGGATATGTATATAGGAGCTATTACGTGTGTTCATACACAAGGTGGTTTGACCAAGTAATTTATTATTTCAGTTGGATTACATCAAGTATCAACCTAAAGACCATATATTTTTGCTTTAGTTGTGGATGCTCTCACTATGTATTTGCAAGAGGTTGTACCATGGTTTATGCTTTTTGCTGATGATATTCTTCTTGTTGATAAAACTAGAGAGGGTGTTAAAGGTAAACTTGAATTATGGAGGTCAACTTACAATTTAAAAGCTTTCGTTTGAGTAGATGTAAAATTGAATATATGTAGTATAATTTTAGTAATAATATATCTAGTGGGGGATTGTGACTTTAGGGGATCAAGTCATTAATAAGAGTACTTGTTTAAAATATCTTGGATCTATTGTTTAGAGTGATGGTGAAATAGATGAGAATATTATTAGTAGAATTCAAGTAGGATGATTGAAGTGAAGGAATACGTTGGGTTTGTTTTGTGATAGAAAAGTCCCTCTCAAAATTAAGGGAAATTTTTATAAAATGGTGGTAGACCTACAATGCTTTAGGGTGTAGAATCTTAGCCATTAAAACATAAGCATGTAATATTTACAGAACTGAGATCTCGTCATGTGAAGAAATCAAACGAGGTGCGGAAGATTGAAAGGAAAAGTGATGTAGTGGATCGTCGGAAGATCAAACCTGCAAGAAGGATTTCAAGGAGTTTCCCAATCCAGGGAAGAAGAAGAGAGCTTTCTCAAAGCTTCAAAAGAGTTTTTATCATTCAATGCCTCAAAAACCATACATTATACCTATTTAAGGGAGCAAATAGAAGACTCTAGACTAAAGAAGATAAACTAGTCCCTAGGCATAAGATAGGCTAAAATGTTCCCACATCATTCTCCCATTGCGTAAAAAGGCTCGACTCCGTTCGAGGCTCGATAATTAGAAGGGAGGTAGGGTGGCAACAAATTCCGGGATCGAAGACTTTGAATGCAGACTTTGAAATTACCACATGAAGAGGCTTCCACCAATCCAAGTGATGATTGTTCTCTACACCATTACTGTCATCAACTTCGTTGGATTTGCTACCCATTATCTCACAGAGATTACTGCCCTCATTGAGATCAAGCTCATCTAACTGAACAAAGTCGGTACTCGCAGTAGTGCAATAATCAAAATGCATTGAAATTTTACTCTTACACATTTCTTCAACCATTCCACCTGTAAACATCTTTGCAAATGGAGTGCTCCCCATGCTATTAACAACTTCGGATATCTGCAAACATCTAACATATCTTTTGGAAAAGCCTAGATCATTTAGTGATTGCAGTTCAAGATTTCTTGCAAGTTGCCAGCCTACCGCCACAAACATGTTGCAACTGGCCTGCATATCTTGAACAGAAAGCCCTGAAGTACCACTTTCATTTACAGCAGCTTGATATTTCTGTGCAACATGCAGTAACTGGTTCACTTGATGTGCCATCATTCTACGAGGGAAAAGTTCTTCATGGCGTCGAGCACAGAACTCCCAACACAAGATCTTCAAATCAGGAATGAAAATTATTCGAAGTTGGCCTTCACGCACAACCCGTATTTGCTCATAGACACTCTCTTGAACAGCTTTTTCATACTCCAAAACCATCATTCCGGATGGAAGTCGACCTTCACGAGGCATCTCAAGATATAAAAGCTCATCGATAACCTCGTGATCAAATTTGATTTGATTGAGCCTAGGAAGAACTTCATAAGTGGCCTCAAAGCCTTTTCCAGATTTAGAACCACATATGCCACATTGCCATGCATCCATAGAAGCTTGAGGAAAAGTGCCTAAAGGATGACTGCCAACACCATTATACAATGATAAACACCATCTTTTCTTTGCTTTGGGTGCAAAGTATTCCACAACAAATTTTCTCCAGTAAGTTGTAGAATTGTCAGGAGGTCGATGACTTTGGTGGTACATATATTGCATCAGCCTCCAAGCACACAAACCACTATAAGTGGGACGTCTTGCAGGAGATACTAGCTGCACAGGGTTCGGCCTAGGCTGTTGGGTTTGTTGGTGCACCTGGATTCGCTGCAATTGCGACTGCAAAATTTGTTGTTGCTGCTGCTGTTGTGCAGCCTGAGCTAACCTCTGCTGATGTATTATGGCCTGAATTTGAGGGCTCTGCTGCCTCATGTCCATCCTCGGCCTCTTCTCAGCAGGCATCATTCCAGATTCATGCATTATTGACTGTGATATATTGCTGGAATTACCTTGCTTTACCATATGTTCTTGCTGAGGAATTTGTTGAACAATGGATGAACCATCCATGACCGAGGAGCAGGAGATGTTGTTGGAAGAGAAGGACAGTGGTGATGCTGGAAGATGTGTATACGACTCATTGTTTATGCTGGAGCTCTTCTGCAACTGTGGCCCACCAGAGAGGGAGGAATTGGCATCTGTGACAAGAGAGCTTGCCCCCATACTGGCCCCAGATGAGTTTGCAGCACTATTGAGGACTCTATGATTCAGGTCAGCGGAAGTGATGTAGTTGTCGGTGCTGTCTTTTTTTACTTTCATTGACGCAGTTGGCTTCACGTTTACCACTCCAGCTTGTCCGGCCATGCTAATCTGCTCGCAAACGAGCTGGAAGCCAGGTGCGGAAACGAGCTGGAAGCCCTGCGTGGGATTGCGGTCTCGATCTCCATCGTGGTCACTATTTGATCGGTGCTTGGAATAAGCGGTTGTGGCCACAGTTGAGGAAGATGAAGGTTCGGACGAGCCTTCGGAAGGTGATGCTCTAGCTGAAAGAAAATCTTCTCCGTCTCCTGCCATGATCGCGGATCCAGCTGACACGATAGGCGCGGGTTCGTTTTCTCCATCGACATCCACAGAGCCCATGGACGATGTTGAAACGGAATGAAGGACGGCGTCGGTCACCAGCGCCTGGAGTGGATGCTCTGTATGATCGGACAGCACCAGAGGAGCGGTTACGGCGGGATTGTGAATGTCCTCAGCAACAACAGATTTTATGTGTGTGGGCAGCAACGGCGGCGTGGTAGAAGTGGGCTCATGTTGAATGTTGGGTATGGGAATGACGACGGAGTTGAAATCGGCGATGGAGTGATTGTTTGCAGGCGAATCTACAGGCGGAAGTAGGTTTGGTAGCACCTGTGTTTTGGTGGAGCAGATGAGCGACGGGGACGGTATGGTTGCCGGCCTGCTCATGATTTTCTCCACAGATTGCAAGACATTAACACATAAAGCGTCTATTCTATCGATTGACGCTTCCACTTGAGCCAACCGAAGGGTTTCCCGGCATTGCGCACGATCGGCATCCCTTCTTCTTCGATGGCTGTTGAAATCTGGAATGAGGGGGCCGGGATTGCGAACTAAATGGTCCGGGAATGGATTCCGCCATTTGAGCGGAAGTTCTAGGGGAGGGTATTCCGGCGGCGGATCACGCCATTGGAGTGGAAGCTCGAGAGGCGGTTAGTCATCGATCTCCCGTCTTCTTCGGCGTCGATCGTTGTCGATCGCCCATCTCCTTCGGTGGCGATCTTCGTTGACCGCCCATCTTATTTGGCGTCGATCTTCGTCGACCGCCCTTGTTCTACGGCTTCGAACGTCGTCGACAGCCGACCTTCTGCAATCCATCGATCTTCGCAAGCTCCAGGCTCTGATACCAACTGATGTAGTGGATCGTCGGAAGATCAAACCTGCAAGAAGGATTTCAAGGAGTTACCCAATCCAGGGAAGAAGAAGAGAGCTTTCTCAAAGCTTCAAAAGAGTTTTTATCATTCAATGCCTCAAAAATCATACATTATACCTATTTAAGGGAGCAAATAGAAGACTCTAGACTAAAGGAGCTAAACTAGTCCCTAGGCATAAGATAGGCTAAAATGTTCCCACATCAAAAAGGAGACGGAAGAGACCGATCCGTAACCTAGAGTCACGAGAATACGAAGAAGGTGAAGTAGGAGCACATGCATGGCTTTGCGTCACCTGGAAATCGATAAAGTTAAGGAAATCGCAGGAAATGAGGAAAATGAAGAAGACGTTCGGGGTTGCAGAAGCCGAACGATCCAAATCGCGTGAAGACGAAGAGCCAACCCCCGTCTTGTGGTGTCGTGGAAGCCGACTGGTTAGGGTCGATTCCATTGTTTGGCAACGCCATTGGCTTCGTTTCTATAAATTGGAGAAGAGAGGGAGGAGTGAGACCGAGTGAGCTTGAGAGAGAGGAAACGAACTCAATGGGTAGGGCTAGCGGAGAATTGATCCAGCCGTTCATCTATAACTAACCAAATCAAAGCATACACGTGTACAACCAATTCTCTATATATACAATCTGTAATGTGCTACAGTAGACTATGGAAAATGAGAATGAAGCTTTTCTCTGCATACTCTGTTATTTTCCTCTTCCATGCTAATCTTCTTTTCAGGTCATCCATGGCAGTTCTTCATGGTATCAGAGCAGGAGCTCTTCTCAGCTGCATCTGATCCTAATGGCACAATCTTCTTCCTCCTCGTCGGTAGCGGAGGCAAGTACAGGAAAGATTCCTGAACCCTTACCCATCACCGTTGCTCTCAAACTAGTTCTAGCAAACATCAAAACCATCGTTCCTCTGCCTCTATCAAACGACAACTACCCACTGTGGAAATCTCAGATCCTTAAGCTTTTAAAGGCCAATGGATTCGGAGATCACCTAGATCCCAACTTCATCACCCCGCAGCGTTTTCTCCTTCAGTCAAACAACTCCACCATTATAAATCTAGCCTACACCCAATGGCAAGTAGCCGATCAAAATTTAGCCGCTGCCATATGCTCCACCATCACAGCCTCTATCCTTCCCTATGTTCTTCATCTGGAAAGCTGCGCAGAGATCTGGTCGACTCTAGCCCTTCGTCTTCAGGCATCCAACAGATCTCGTGTGATTCAATTGAAAAATGAATTACACAATATATCTATGAAGGATCTTACAATGCAACAGTACCTAACTAACATCAAGACCCTGGTGGACAATATCGCCGCCGCCGGATCCAAGATAGAAAGTGAAGATATCATAATGTATACATTGAATGGCCTCCCGCCCTCCTACCAAGCATTCAAAACCTCCATCCGTACGAAGCTCTCCCCTCTCAGTCTTGAAAATCTATATTCGCTTCTTCTAAGCGAAGAGATCAATCTGGCAGCTGAGCTACTACGCGAACAGAACTTCGTGAATTCACACGCAGCTCTATACACATACCGCGGGCGTGGCCGGAGAGGAAGAGGACGCACCCCGCTGAATAGTGGAAATAGACCATCTACCACCACCCCAACCGTATGTCAGATCTGTTCCAAACGAGGACACACAGCTTCGCAATGTTGGCATCGCTTCAATGCCAACTACGTCCCAACTCCACCGGCGTCTACCACCACCAAGGCTCTTGTCGCTGATACTTCAACAGCTTCCAACGACTGGTACATCGACTCAGGTGCCACCTCGCACCTCACACCACATCTGGACAATCTACAACATCCAACGAACTATCTCGGATCGGACAACGTCACCGTCGTCACCACATCTGGACAATCGGACAACATCCAACGAACTATCTCATTCAGGTGCAGGTATCCTACCCACGCCAAATCGTAAGTTATCCCTCTCATCTATACATCACGTTCCTAATCTCAAACATAATCTTCTATCTGTTTCTACTCTTACTTCCGACAATAACATCTCTATCTCTTTCTCCTCTTATGGCTTCATCATCCACGATCTCAAGACTCGCCAAATACTTCTTCAGGGACCACGCCGAAATGGGCTCTACAGAATTAAACTACCCTCTGCCTCATCCAGAGCTTCATCTAGTGCTCTCTCTGCCATTTCAACCAACACACTATTATGGCATAATCGTCTGGGCCACACTCATCATCAAGTGCTTCGCACAATCTCCACTCAACAACAGCATCTCAGCATTCCTACATCTGATTTCACTTGCTCTACTTGTAAGGTCTCCAAAGGCCATAAGTTAGTTTTTACTAGATCTACAACACATGTATCTTCTCCCCTTCAACTTCTGCACTCAGATGTTTGGGGACCTTCCCCGGTTGTATCTCAACAGGGATTTAAATACTACTTGCTCTTTGTCGATGAGTTTTCTAAGTTCACTTGGCTGTTTCCTATGAATTACAAAAATGAAGTTACCTCAATATTCATTAAATTCAAAGCTCTTATTGAAAACCAATTATCTCATAAAATCAAGTGCCTACGCACTGATGGGGGCTCCGAATTTCTTAACAGGGAACTTAAACATTTTCTCCAAACTCACGGTATACAACATCAAATTTCATGTCCCTATACCCCCGAGCAAAACGGCACCGCCGAGCGGAAACACGGACACATCGTCGAAACAACGCGCGCATTGCTTCACACCGCTAGTCTTCCACCCACATTCTGGCCTGATGCGGCACTTACAGCCACCTACATCATCAACCGCTTACCCACAGTCACTACAAACAACGTCTCACCTCTCCAAATCCTTACCGATCAACCACCAAACTACTCACTCTTGCATACCTTCGGTTGTGCCTGCTACCCATGGAAACATCCCTCCCAACGCCACAAATTGGAACCCAAAGCCATCGCTTGTATCTTCCTCGGATACTTGGACTCCTACAAAGGCTACAAATGTTTGAATCCTCTCACAGGCAAAATCATCATCTCCCGCCATGTGACCTTTGACGAGTCATATTTTCCCTACTCCCAAACAATCCACCAATCCCCCACATCCAACCAACCTACTATCCAACACCTCAATCCCCATTTATTAACTCCCATCTCCTATCTGCCTACCACCAACCCATCTATCCAACCTACACCAAATCATTCACCTATACCACCCTCCACACCTCCAACTACAGCCACGATACCAGCCACCTCATCCAACCCCACAATTGCCTCAGCCGCCTACAGTTCACCTGATCCCATCATACAACCACCCGTTACCTCTACCCACCCCATGCGAACTCGCTTCCAAACAGGCTCTCTAAAACCAACGAAACTCCTCGATCTCTCCCACATTACCACACCGCCCACCTCACCCAGCTCACCTGAACCCACAAACTTCGCTGAAGCTCAGCAACTTCCGCATTGGCAAGCAGCTATGGCTCTGGAACTTGCCGCCCTCCAAAACCAGGGGACATGGACACTAGTTCCATCTCCTCCTCACAATACTCCGCTCGGCTGCCGCTGGACTTATCGAACCAAATATCACTCGGACGGCACACTTGCTCGTCACAAAGCGCTTCTTGTAGCTCAAGGATACCGCCAAGAATTTGGCATTGACTACAATGAGACGTTCAGTCCCGTCGCCAAAATCACCACTATTCGCATCTTCCTCACCATTGCCGTCCAACATCATTGGCAAATTCATCAGTTGGACGTCGCGAATGCCTTTCTTCATGGTAACCTCACCGAGACTGTATACATGAAACAGCCGCCTGGGTTCGAAAGTTCCTCTCAACCGAACCATGTCTGTCTCCTACATAAAGCCATCTACGGCCTCAAGCAGGCCCCAAGGCAATGGTTCAACACTTTCTCCTCCTACCTTCTAGATCTCGGTTTCAAACACAGCAACTCCGACCACTCTCTTCTTACCTTCACTAAAAATGACACTCAAATGTTTCTCATCATCTATGTCGATGACATTCTTCTCACCGGCAACAACCCCACCGCCATATCCCAGCTCACTCAAAGCCTTGATCAAGAATTCACCATGAAACATCTTGGCTCAGCTCACACATTTCTAGGCATTCAAATTCACAAACTTCCTCACGGTCTCTTTCTTAATCAATCCTCCTACGCAAACTCTCTTCTTCTTAGAGCTGGGCTTTCCCACTGCAAACCACTATCCAACCCGCTCTCTACCAAACCCATTCTCACCGAGTTCACGGACTCAGCACTATTTGATCCACACATCTACCGACAGTTAACCGGAGCTCTACAATATCTTACAATAACCAGACCCGATCTTGCTTATCCAGTCAATGTCCTATGTCAACATATGCATGATCCTCAAACTCCACACTATCATCTTCTTAAACGCACTCTTCGCTACATTCGCGGCACTTCAACACACGGCATTCCCAAAATACTGGGACCTCTGCACCTGATCTCCTTCTCCGATGCCGACTGGGCTAGTGATACCCTGTCTCGCCGATCCACCACGGGATACTGTTCGTTTCTGGGACACACTATGGTCTCCTGGTGCGTCAAAAAGCAACACACTATTGCTAGATCCTCAACTGAAGCAGAATACAGAGCCTTAGCTGCTGCCACGGCCGATGTTCTATGGCTCCAGCGACTACTTCAAGACTTCGGCATCACTCTTCCAGGTCCTACAACTATCTTCTGCGATAATGCTTCTGCTATCGCCCTCGCCAACAACCCCGTGTTTCACTCTCGCACGAAACACATAGAGATCGACCAACATTTTATACGAGATCACATTCAGAATCAAGCCATCACAGTCGCCCCCATTGCCACGCAAAATCAACTCGCTGACGTGCTCACAAAGCCTCTATCTACGCCTAGATTTCATCTACTACGAGCCAAATTGACAGTTCAGCCAGAACCGTCCATTTGCGAGGGGGTAAAGACAGCTTCCACTACCACAACAGCTTTATGAGAAACGACTCAGCTACCTTTATCAGAAATGGCTCAGAATTGATCCAGCCGTTCATCTATAACTAACCAAATCAAAGCATACATGTGTACAACCAATTCTCTATATATACAATCTGAAATGTGCTACAGTTGACCATGGAAAATGAGAATGAAGCTTTTCTCTGCGTACTCTGTTATTTTCCTCTTCTATGCTAATCTTCTTTTCAGGTCATCCATGGCAGTTCTTCAGTTTGCATGAATCAAAATATGGATTTGATCTGGCGCAATGGATTATAAAATGCAGATGATGAGAAATGGCTTTAGTACAATGAGTGTGGAGTGGAGGAGCACTTATCAACAAGAGGATTTCTCAACCAGAGCGCCAATTATTATGAACTAGGAGTATCATGAACTAGGAGTATCGTCTTGATAAATGATAATTTTCAAGCTCATAGACAACTCTAAAAAAAGGTAGATTGAGATAGGAGAAGATAATAATTGTAAGCTTGAGAGGTTGAGAGGGAAATTTTTAATTTCATTATACAACATAATCCCTATTTATTGATCTATACAAGGAGTCTTATTAAAGAAAAAAATAACTACATAATTAGTACCGCAGCTTGATACTGCTTGGTACCGGTGACATGACTGCAATTGATTCGCTTCTAGAAGTAGAGCTGCATCGGTCGCCCACACAGAATCTCTGCATACTTGGACACAAAACTTCTCTAAATGTGAATGAACAAATATACGTACTATATTTTCAATTGCAACGCATAAGATAGTCATTTCAAACAAAAGAAATGGTAAAAAATTAAAAAAAAAAAAATTAACAAAATTCTAGTGGGAAGTGCAGTGTCCACCATGTTAAACTTCCACTTGGCAATACCTCAGCTGAGAAATTAAAGGATATAACCCAAATTCTGCACTAATTAATCCCTCAAAACCTCATCATTTCCCACTTCTGCAACCATATTCCGTCAAAAGAAGCCAAAAGTTCTCCAATTTCATTAAAAATGGCCGCCTGATTGTTCTAATGATTCTACTGGTTGAGAGTCATTGGAAAAGGCGTAAATTTGAAGTCATATCTGTCATAAATTTGCGAACTTTTAGCTCAACACTCATAGAAACAAATTTTGTCAACGAAGTTCTGAACTGAATCATAACAGGCAATTAATTAATTACATCTTTTTCACTTCCTATAGTTCTGGAGAACTAGCACTGCAAAAAAAAACTCCAATCTCCCCATTTCAAAACCTTGGTTTGGTAAACAGAAGAAGAACTCTGTACAGATTGAAGAAGATGACATAGATGACACATGATTAAATAACACTCGTCACTCCCAATCTGAAATTCAGATTTAGCTAACAGGTTTATTAAGTTTATAAACAATCCTACACTGTCGGGCTCCTTCCTCCTCCAATCCAGTGTATCAAGATACATATTTCAATTCATCAAGATGAAAGCAAATACAATCACAAACTGAGAAACAAGTAAACTACAGCAAAGCAAAAACATCAAATTGTGCAATAACAACAACGTTACATCGATCATACCCTTCCCTGCCTTCCAATTCCTGCCGAAGAAGAAGAATTCCCACCGCCACTTGCCATGCCTCCCTTCCCAACCATATTATGATGTTGAGGATGGTATGACCCATACATATGTTGCCCCATCATCATCATCCCACCGGCGGAAAACTCCTCCTTTTGCTGCGATTGAGTGGAGGAAGCACCCTTATCACCTTCCAACTCCCTAAACTTTTGCAAATAAAGCTTTAGGGGTTCAGCATAGTCTTCGAAGCCAAGGGTGGTCATGGCCCAGAGAAGGTCATCGCCATTGATGGTCTTGCGCTTCTCGCGCTGACACTTGTCGGAAGCCTCGCCGGTGATGAAGCTTATGAACTCTGAAACGCATTCCTGTACTGTCTCTTTGGCTTCCTTGGAGATCTTGGCGTTTGCAGGAAGGGCTTTCTTCATGATCCGGCTGACGTTTGCGATTGGGAGTAAGCGGTCCTGTTCCCTCGGGGATGAGAATTCGCTGTTGATAGCTCCGCCGCTGTTGTTATGGCCACCAGATTCGTTATCTGAATCCGCCATTTTCGAGCAAGGTCACGCCTTTTAATCAAAAGTTTGAAGTTTGAAAGGGTTCCTCGATTGGGGTTCCCAAATCAGTTCCAAAACAGCTGACTTTCCTTTATTTCCGGAATCGATCGTAGATCGGGTAGAAACAAGTGTGTCTATTTCGGAAAGTTATAGAAAATCGGTGATTCAAATCCGGAATACACGAAAGAGGGAGAAGAATATAATCTCTTTTGAAGTAGACAAAAATAGAAGAAAAGAACGGAAAAGACAAAACTTCCTCAAGAGATTCAACGGGACGGATTTCACTAATAAAGAGTTCCGCAAACCCTGCTTGACTCCATGGATGCGGCTTTCTAGCTCAGAGAGACGGAGAGAGAGAGACGGAGAGAGAGAGCC
The DNA here is from genome assembly GCF_001605985.2 of Dendrobium catenatum. Taxonomy (NCBI): domain Eukaryota; kingdom Viridiplantae; phylum Streptophyta; class Magnoliopsida; order Asparagales; family Orchidaceae; genus Dendrobium; species Dendrobium catenatum. Next base: position 130,011 of record NW_021318708.1, read on the forward strand.
GTCGGCGACTTTGCGATGGAGAGAAAAAAGTTACCGGAGTCCGTTGGATCTTGCTCCATGACATGCGGAGATATATAGGCCGTTCGTTTTCCGATTCGTAGTGCGGAGGTGGGTGCGATCTCAGCCGTCCATGTTGGGAAGGCATGTGAAGCAGTCATTGGTGGGAGCGGGTCCCACGTATTTGACGAGAGAGCGAGAGGCACCCGTCCGAATGAGGAGAGGTGGCACTGGCCGGTGGGAGTACATAGGATTGGCATAATGCTGTCATGTATTTTGTATTATTATCAATAAATATTAATATAATAAATCGATGAGTGCCTTCCAAGAAAATGTATGGTAGGGGTGTCAATTCGGGCCAGCGGGTTGGGTTCGGGTCGAATCCGAAACTGATCCGGTACTGTTTGAGTCAACCCGAAAAATGAGTCAGGTTTTTGGACCCGAACCCAACCCGATTCGGATCCGGGTCAACCGACCCGACACGAATGACCCGAAGTTGACCTAAAATTGTTAATTTTTGGGTCAAAAATTGGGTCAATCTCGGGTTTTCGGGTCAAATATGAGTTTTCGTGTCACTTTCGGATCAATTTCGGGTTGCTGTGTCAACCCGAACCCGACCCGATTTTTAAAACGGGTTGATTTGTTCAACCCGAACCCGACCCGTTTCGGATTCGGTCAAGACCCGTTTTGGGTTCGGGTTGACCCGAACCCGGATTTTGAAATTATCAAGACCCGTTTTGGGTTCGGGTTGACCCGAACCCGGATTTTGAAATTATAAATTGAATAAAATTTTTCTTATAGCTTTTGAAATTATAAATTGAATACAATTTTATATTAATTATTTTTTGAATAACACAATTTAAAAATTAAATAATAAAGTTCTAAAGGGCTCATTCTTTTTCTATGTCAATATAATATAGTGAATTAAAAAGATATATTGGATGCACCTTAAAGAATTTTGATTGATTTATTTATTTATTTAATGTTGTTGGTTGAAAGGCTAAAATTTTTTCTCTTATTGATTGCTTATAATTGTTGAAATTTATTAATTTATAATTTATTGATCTTGTTGTCTCAACATTCATATGATTTTGTATTAAATTTATTAATTATTATTATGAAAGATTTTCATAACAAGATAATAATGATTTTAAGAAAATTCACTTGGCCTCTTTGGATTTTATCCATACTCCAAAATCTCCTTTGGGTTTAGAGCTCCCTATTATTTATATTAAATTTTTGAAACTCATTTTTTTTTAAAATTGATCTCTTTTCTCTTCAAAGCTGTCATCTCACTAATGCTTAGGCTTTGTTTGGGACGGCTTTCTTGCTTTTTCTTAAAGCAGTTTTTTAGTATAAATTTTTTTATTTTTTAACTAGAAAGCAGCATTAAGAAGCAATAAAAAAGCCGTCCCAAATGAAACTTTCATTTGGGACAACTTTCTTATTATTTCATAAAGTAAATTTTTAAAGCAAAATTTTATAGTCAAAACAAATGCGGCCTAATAGTAGCTCTTTTAGTAGAACAAAGATAAATAGCAAGTATTTGATTGGTTGTCGTATCCATTGAAGGTGTTCTTTATGAAAGTAGTGAAAATTATATGCATGGACAAATGGTGGGTTAATAATCACAGTATATTTATCTTTTGTCTCAAACTAAGGACTGTATATATAATGAAATAAATTGTGTGTGGGCTTATCTTGTGTCATACCCTTCATGGTTGGCCTAATGTTGGAAAGAAGTTTACTTAATGGGGACTCCTAAAATTAATTTTATTATTTATTGGGTGATCAAATTGAATTTTTATTAATGAAATATCAAAATTATGGGAGTTGATTAATAGATATCTATTATAAATTAATAGATATCAAATCAACCCTTGTGGTGGTCGGGCAATTAATCTTTAGTGGCAACGCCATAATCCCCATTCTTAATAATTGATATATCATCAAAAAAATTATGTTGATCGGGCAAGAATCTCGAAGCAAAATCAAGTTGAAAATTTCAAAAATTAACTTCGGGATCATCCGAACTCGGATTTCAATAAACTTATAGTCAAACCGAACGTCTCGGAAATACGAACCCAACGACAATAAATTTGACTCAATCCGAGCCCCAATGAGTTCAAATCAAAGACCTGCAGCGCATTTGGAAGGTTCAAACTATAATTTGGATTACTAAACGGTTTCCAAACGTGATATGCTTAAAGTCGAATCAAGAGGCTCGACGAGACGAATCCAACGAGCTCAAGCTCGCCGAATTCTGACATAATTGAGGCATTCAAATGTCCAATAAACAATCCGCGATCAAGGGATTGATCAACATCAGCAATCCATTCAAACCACTACTAATTTATCCTTGATCTTCCTCCTATTTACTGGTCATCCCGAGGGGGGGGGTGGGGTTGACCCAACAGCCTACTGACATTGGAGTTCTGCCCAGCCGGCCGTCGATTGACGTCGGACTTCTACCCGACGCCGGACCTCCGCTCTCCAAACTTCTACCCGACACTGAACCTTCGCTCATCTCCATATTTAATTTCTACCTGACACTAGACTTCTGCATGCTCGTCGTCGGACTTTCGCTGTGGCTTCTATCCAACACCGGACTTCTGTCCATCGACAGACTTCTATCCAATGCCGGACTTCTGCCCATCATTGGATTCCTACCTGACACCGAACTTCTACCCGTCGCCAGATGCATGCCCGACATCGGACTTATGCCCATCACCATACTTCCGCTAAGAAGCTAAATTTTATATTTATCTACCCCCACGAATATTCCCAGATGCAACAATCATAATATTGATCATATTTTGAATTTGTATAGAGATTATGGTGCCAAGAACTAAACAATCTTAATTAGTCGATCTAAATGCTTATTTTTAAGGAAGCATTATAAGATCATGTTATAAGCTTCCTTAACCCTCAATAGAGCTTAAATTTAACCATTTGTATATTTCCTCATGTTTATTTGCATTAGATTAAGGCTTTGTTTGAGACTTTTTTTTTGTTGCTTTTTAAAACAGCTTTTTAGTACAAAAATTTTTTGAATTAAAAAAATTTATATTAAAAAATGGTTTTAGGAAGCAGTACAAAATGCTGTCCCAAACAAAACCTAAGGCTTTATTTGCGATAGCTTTATTACATCTTTTTAGTATAAATTTTTTTAACAAAAAATTTTATACTAAAAAGTTATTTTAGAAAGTAGTAAAAAAATTGTCTCAAACAAAATCTAAGTAGATGATCGCACTATAATGACATATTGAGTTACTACAAGAGATTGATGTCTCCATTATAATATAATTATCAAACCTATTTTCTAATAAACTGAGAAATTATAATATAACCTTAAGACTTAAGTAGAATGTAACTAAAATTTAATAGCCCAATATAGATTTGGGCTTTTTTGCGCATAATAACTAATTTCTCGATTATATATCTTAAGTTGGTGCTTCTTTTGGGATAATGTGCCCATCTTTTCATATTTTGAAAGGTTTTTTTTTTTTTTAGATATTTCAAAAATCCATCATTCCCCTTAATAGATTAAAAAAAAATTATCAAACTTTATTTTGTACCAAATATAAAAAAATATCTAGAATATTTTTTTATTGTTATGTATATACTACTTAATTTGTCTTATAGTTTTATAATCAACCAAATAACCTCTGCTGGGGCTCTTGTGGTATATAGCATCATAACATTAGACACTAAATGATGTTTATATATATATATTAATTTATATATTACTTCTGATAAAAAATATAATGCTTTATAATTTTATCTTAAGGCAAAATTATAATGCTATAATCATGCAATTAATAATTATACACATATTTTATATTTCTAATCAAATTCTTTTATTTTACAATACCAACAAAGATACATTAGAAGGGCTCCTGAGCTTTAGGCTTTATTTGGGATGGCTTTTTTACTATTTTAAAAGTTATTTTTTGGTATAAAAGTTTTATGAATCAGATATTTTTATACTAAAAATTTATTTTAGAAAACAGTAAAAAAGTCAACTCAAACAAAACATTAATTGCAAAAACAACCTATGCAGCCATGTAAAGCCAAAAGCCAAGACCAACATTCAACTGCGATAAATTATTACTTAATTCTAATGGGATTTCACCTAATGATCCTACCTCGTTAATAAAATAATAAATTAATTATCAACTGAACAAAAGTCACAGTAGATCCTATACCATCCATGTTGCTAACTGCTAAGGTAGGATGGAAGTTAAGGAATATAAAAGTCTTCAACTATTGCATGGCAGCCACCACTTGACCCAATGAAAATTACATCAGAAGGGTTCTTTCATCACAAGCAAAGATAAAACAAAGCAGCAAACTCTATGAAAAATATTTGGTAAGTATTGGGAGTTGTCCTAACATATATTAGTCTGCAAGAAGAGCATCAGAAAGAAGATATGGTTGGGGGCAGATTTGAAAAAATGAACGTTGAGTAATTAATTAGTTCTCTAATACTTAATTAATAAAATAAGACACTTGGCAGCTTTTATAGTTGGGCAGTATATGCTTCTTATTGAGTCTGGCAGATATGTTTATCTCAGATGTTAGGCTACCAACCAATGGCTGTTTTCATCATCTTACCTTCTCATTTGTTAGGAGTTCTTGAAAGTTGAAAGACTCCTCAACTCTTTCAAAAGTACATAGATGCCCTCCTCTCATCTCTCTCTCTCTCTCTCTCTCTCTCTCTCTCTCTCTCTCTCTCTCTCTAGTTTTGATAAAATGACATTTATGGAAGAGTTATTCTTCATTAAGCTAGCTAGCCATGCATAAACTTCTTGCTTATTTAATAGATATCTAATTGCATGGTTAATAATTAGTTATAGAAATATATAGTTGGGCTGTATCACTCCCAGCTTCCTACAAGTTCTATTCAATTTTTGACACGACCCGAAACACGACTCGAATCCGACCTGGAAAAATCCGGCTTCGGGTCAACCCGAAACGGGTCGGGTTTGGGTTCAACAAATCAACCCGTTTTAAAAATGGGGTCCGGTTCGGGTTGACCCAGAACCCAAAAGTGACACGAAAACTCATACTTGACCCGAAAACCCGAGATTGACCCGTTTTTTACCCGAAATTCAAAAATTGACCCAAAAATTAGCAATTTTGGGTCAATCCCGGGTCATTCGTGTCTGGTCGGGTTGACCTTGACCCGAATCGGGATGGGTTTGGGTCCGGAAACCTGACCCGTTTTTAAAAACGGGTCGGGTTTGGGTTGACCCGAATAGTGCCAAGTCCGTTCCGGATTCGACCCAAGCCCGACCCGTTGACCCGAATTGACTCCCCTATCTAAGTCCAATATCACTGGTTCAAAATGGTGAAAATTATAGATGGTTAAATTTTGGGAGGAATGATGGTTAATCAAAAGAAGTTGTTTATAAATTTTGATAAAATGACATAGATTGAAGAGTTATTTATAGCTAAGCTGTTGATGTGTGTATATAACTAAATTTTGAGAACCAGTGATGTTGGCCTTAGAACCTCTTCATCACCCAGTTGTTGGGAACAGGCTAGTTTTGTTTGTATGAATAGAACTTGTGGGAAGCTGGGAGTGATACAGCCCAATTATATATTTCTATAACTAATTATTAACCATGCAATTAGAATATATATTAAATAAGCAAGAAGTTTATGGCTAGCTTAATGAAGTATAAGATAGTGTACTGGTCATTATTTAAATTGGAATTATATCATTTGAAAATATGATAATTAATTGCTAACTACAAATTAATCTTTTTTTTGCATTTGATAAAATTTATCCATTTATATATTATTTAATATTTTATAATTTGGCTAAAGTATTACTAATTTAATTTTACTGTAATTAGACATTTATAATATAATAGTTATTATTATATGTCAAAGAGTTGATGAAATCTTTTATCATATAATTAATAATATAATCTCAATTGGCGAACTATAAAATATCTCATACATCACTCGTGAGAACACAAATTGAAAATACCAAATAATTATGATTAATTTAGCAAAAAAAAACACTAGAAATAAAGAAGCATGGTCAAACGTGTAATAAAATTGAAAACCGAGGGTATTCTGTTACTGCCGATATGGTCTTATATATATTCCCTCGTCAGCTTCCTTCGTCTCCCACTTCAACCTTCTTCTTGTTCTTTCTGCCTCTTTCTTGCCTTCGTAATTTCACAGCCCCTAGCTGATCAATTAAACCCAAAGAATCCAAAAAACCATGTCAGTTTACCTAACTCTCCTCCTTCTTCTTCTCCTTCCTTTGTTCTTTCTCAAGCCATCTTCTTCTTCCTTGATGATGGCTGAGGAGGAGAACCCCATGCAACAGCTCTCGGAGGCCGAACTGGTTAATCTAGCCGGCTATGGCGAGGAGAGGCTCTCATCTGTGCTAGTCACTGGATCACTTGTATGCGAAGCTTGCCTGTTGGCTGGATCAGAGCTGGACATCTCCCATGTCCAAGGTGAGAATTCTTATTAGGTGATTCTTTTTAATATATTAGAATATCAAGATGGGCTTAACGATGAAACATGGATTCATAGATTTAATTTTAAAATTATTTTTTCCTGAAAAAGATATATAGTTAATTAATTAAACAATATTACTGACTGTTTTTCTTGATCAATTGGTGAATTAATACACACTTTTTTTTTTTTTTTTGTCTTTTTAATTACTTATTTGTTAACGTAAAAGCTTTCAGACCGATTTCATTGAAAGGTTAGAGGTATCAACTGATAGGTTTCTTTGAAGGAACGGAATGCCTGTAGCTGTATTAGATGTCAACTTTTAAAACCAAGCGAAAGAGAAATTTTCTAATTATGACATATTCAATCAAAATTATGGTGATTAAATTACTATAAGTTATCTTCAACGGTCAATTTATATATAATTAAAAAAGAGAGCCATAGTAATCCATTAAGAAGGATACGTAGAAGCTCTATTTTTCTATTCATTGTTAATCATCCATCATAAATTTTAATAGTACGACTTAATTAAAATAGCTGTTCGAACCTCTCTCTCTCTCTCTCTCTCTCTCTCTCTCTCTCTCTCTCTCTCTTAATCGTGTTGCATAACCTCATCCCATAGCTTCAGAAAAATCATAATATGTCAGCAACTGAATTTCATAACAAGATTGTATGTAATACACAGTCATGTATTCGATACCTTCTTCTTCTTCTTCTTCTTCTTCTTCTTCTTCTTCTCTCTCTCTCTCTCTCTCTCTCTCTCTCTCTCTCTCTCTCTCTCTCTCTCTCTCTTACAGCACGGTCAAGAAACCTTTCCAAGCTAACTATTTTGGTTGCATGGAACACAGGTGCAGTGGTAGCAGTTGCATGCAAGACAGATAGAAGAAGAAGAAGGATAAAATATGCAAATGGAACAACAGATGAATTCGGAGAATTTATAATAGACCTTCCCTCTAGGCTCCACGCCATGCCCAAGCTAGAAGAAGCTTGTGTGGTTAGGATTCTTCGCATGCCAAGAAACTCTCTCTGTCGGCATTTCTCCCGTGGAATAAACCCAGCTGCTAAACGCATAAGACTCTCATCTGTGGGCAATAGCATTCGCGTATATACAACTGGATTGGTGAGAACAAGAAGCCTTAAATCAGGAAAGCCTGCTCTTCATGAGTGTTTGAGGAAGAAGGATATTGCTACTGAACTGATGCAGAGCAATTGGTGATCGATATGTGCAGTTTATGCTTTAATTGCATGCATGCATGCTACTTGTGAATATGCGTGAACAAGTCTTGCTTGAAATATACGTACATTAATTACCTCGCATATACTATATTTAGATGTCGACTATGGACTATTTTGTGAAAAGGGAAAATCGTATCAGGATAAGGAAAAATTATTAGGTGCGAAGTGTGGACCGTCTGCACACTGTCCGCACAAGCACAGGGTACCAAGTGGTATCCAATGGTACTTAGTGGTATCTAGCTGGGTACCCTATACTTGTGTGCGGAAGGTTCTTCTCGTCCGCACTCTGCACCTAATATTCTCTCAAGGATAAGGGGAGTATCTGTGTCAACCCGAATTATGAGGTTGCTCAAACGGACCTCATTAATGAGCTAGATAGCAAAGATTGAGCGTTTAAAAATTATTAATATATCCTGCAGGTAAAATATACTAGAATTCATAAGCTAAAGAAGAGATTTGTCAAAAATATTTTAAAAGTATAACTCTCTTCTTTATAATGAAGTGATTTATTATGTCATTTATATAAATACAAGAAAATCGTTTATTGTCGACGGATTTTTTTCAGCAACTTTCCGTCGGACTAGTTTTTCGCGGCTTTCCAACATATTTCCTGCGTAATATGTCCGACTAATTTTTCTACATATTTTCTGGTGGCTCCCTGGCGTCTTTGATTCCGACGGCTTTTCCACATATATATTCACCAATTTCCGCCGGAAAAATCTTAATTTCTGCCAGTAATAAGTAATTTTTCTGTAATGTATTATAACAACAGCCTGAATCAATCTACTCTCTTATATAATAAGCAAGTTGAGTTGAACTCGTAAATGTGAGCTCATATGCTCAACCATGATTTATTAGTAAAGCTCAAGCTGAGGGTAACTCGAGCGAGCTCCATTGATTGATTTGATTTCATGCATATTTTAACTATTCGGTTATGATTTAGTAAATGGTGTCTCAAAGTTCTATGAGTTAATGTCTAGCAATGTGTGTATATGAAAGTTTTACATCTATATATAACAAATCTATGGTAGTAGATAAGAAAAAATAAACCATGCATGGGGCTATGCTAGATCATATTGATAGAAATGTTTTAGTATCTTTGCAAAGAAATTAGGCTATTATCGATTGATATTTATATTAAAAATAGGACATTTTTTGTTGTTAAACCTATTATTGATGGCCTTTATGATGAAATCCAGCTGTTGATAAAACTTTCATCGAATAGTGAAATAAATTGATAATCTATTAGAACTTTTTACAAATAAATTAGTACTTGCATGATTTTCGATCATTAATTATACACAATTTTAATGTTGGAAAATTTGTAATTAGTTAACAATAGATTTACCAACAATAATTCTATCAGTAGGATTAATTGCCGAAATTAATTCTGTTAGCAAGTACCATATATTATCAAAAAATTATCAATGAAATTTTCATTGTAAGTTCACTTTATATGGAGTTTGTGAAAGAAATTATGCCGATAATCCTAAGACAACCCTTAGATAAACTAAAAAAAGATATGATATGAATTGGGTATTTCTAGGGATCCAAATGAGCCGAGCGTTCGACAAGGCGCTCGAGACTCGGCTCGATAAGAGTTCGTTTATGTTCGTTTGATAAGCTAAACAAACAAGTTTGAACACTTTGATAAGTACTCAATACCTTAATAAACAATCTTGAACAACGTGTCGTTATGCTCATTTATGTTCGTAAACAAGCTCGGTTAGAGCTCAATTACAGCTCATGTTAAGCTCCATTTGTCTTAAAATATATGAATAGCTTTAAAAATAAATATTATTAAATTAAAAGAAAACGTTAAAAAAAATTTCGATCTACGCTTTCCTGGAGAATGAAGAAAAAAATAAAAAAAAAATCCCACGCTATCCGCCTCTGCTCACGCTTTAGTCCAACGCCGTGAAAAAACTCTTTACATTACTCTATAAATGAAGAAAATATGATTGTCAATCGAACGAAAGTGGGAAGGCGGAAGCAAGGCGTGTTCACCTGCAGTTTGTGAGCACACCGACCGCTCGTTAAAGAGTGCCTCGCTAGGAGGCATGGCAAGCATTAATAAACAAGCTTGATCATGAACACGAACTGAGCTTGATCAGCGATATTTTTTTAAACGGTATTCCCAATTTGACAATGATAGTGGCTTCCATGTTAGAGATCGATTGTTCAGGGTGACACCTTATGAAGCTCAAACGATTAAGAATTAGATAACTCAACTATCTAAATCTTGTTCTAGAATTTGTGTCCAAAGATCGAAGGTGGTACTTATATGGTACACTATTTCTAAATATCTAATAAGAGCAAAGGGATCTGGCCAAGGGCCATATAAGGTAGAAAATTTAGTCAAGATTATTGGGTATTAAATGCATATAATCAATGATCACAACATAATGGAAATAAATAGCAAACAAAATAATTGTTAAAAATGGAAGGAAATAAGGGAAGGAAGTGCAACTAATTCAACAGTCCAATTGAGAAAATAATCTATAGGAATGGCCCCCTCCATTGCCAAATATAGCTTGGTTTGATTGTTCCAATCATAAGGTTGGCTTTAGAATTGATGGTTGATTAATTGAGAATATTTTTTGGTGATTAATTCATTCCAATTTATAACCATCTGACTATTCTTCTAAATTGGTAAGAGATCATGACAGAGAGCTCAAATTTCAACACTTTTTCATAAGTTTGAAATAAATATTGATTATTTTTAGCTTGAAAATGAGACTGCTTGTGTTCTGGATCTTCGTACAAAGCTAAGGCATTAATCTTTATATTTCTCTACCGTCGCGAATTTTCCAGGACGCAACACCTCACATATAATTTTTATGCATACTTCAAATATTAAGCTTAATTTAAACATTTAAAGAAGTCACCCTTAATTAAAAATATTTGTATTTATGAAAAACTTATAATACATACATAAAGCGCCTTTATTGAAAAATTTTGAAGCTCTAAACTCAATATGATAGTTTGCTTTGTGAAATGACAAAGGTAGGGCTCTTTTTTTATGTGAGCAAGATGATTTGAACTAATTAATTGCTCATAAATTAAATCAATTTTTCTTTGTTATTGTCGTATTTGATAAATCCAATTTGAAAATGAGGATGAAAATTTGAATTTGATTGAAGGCTTTGCTGAGGATATCTCCTATTTGAGATTTTGTTTAAGTGAAGATAACTTTGATAATGTTTTGTCTGATTTTCTCTTTATGAAGTGAACATCAATCAAGATTTGCTTAGTCTTATTATGATATATAGGATCTTTAGAAGTGTTAATTATAGCTTCTTATTATATATCATTACTTTTGCTTCTTTAATGTGAACCTTTAGATCTTTCAAAAATAATTTGAGCCATATTACTTGACAAATTTTATGAACCATGGCCATAAACTTAGCTTAAGCCCTAGTTCTATTAACAAATATTTGCTTTTTTACTCTGCTAGTGATAATATTTCTCCACACAACTAAGTTGTATCCATAAGTCAAAAACTTCCAATATGAACTTTGAGAGATTATTTAAACTCTATTTTCATCAAAGTTATAATCAAAATGTGTGTCTCATTAAGATGAATCTAAACTAAAATTACCCACATATGACATGATTAAAACACTTGCATAGTTGCAAAAATTGTGTACGATGATGAGGGTTAAACACGAACTGACAAATGGAATGTTGTGATTTTTTGAAGAAATTATCAAAATATCCCTTTACATAAATCTACAACAATCCTTGCTTCAACAAATTTGAGGAGGCAAGAATGAGGCCACAAGAAGGATTCTAGAGAAGATAATCCAAAGATCTATATGCTAAGCCTCAAAGCCTACAATAAACAAATGTGTTGATTTGTGTCAGCACCATCAAGGCTAACTCTTATTGTGACCATGAAAGCTGACATCTATCCTCACTACCAAGACCAATGCCTATCATCTCAAATAAGGCTGATGCCATCATATCTTGACACCAATGTCGACATCAATCATCGACCTCATGGTTGACTTCCATTGTCGTCAATAAGGCAAAGGTTCGTCTTCAACACCAATGCTTCGTCAATAGGGCAGACACCCATCATAAACTCCAACATTGATGACCCACAGCTTACATCAATGGCAATCCCGATCATAATCTCTACCAAGACTACTACTATCTTATTTCTTGGTTTTTAATCTCAGCTCATATAAGAAGAACAATTGAGCATACCATCAACAATCTCATAAAAATTCAAAATTTTCAAAGCTTCTCCTAATTTCGCTATAGAAGTCTTTTTTTTTTCAGAATTATCCTACAATATTACATCAATATAGTAATTATGAATTTAAATGTTCTCTGTCCCTTCTTCTTTAGAATAGAGAATTATATTATTTTGATATTTTCTTCTAAGTTTTATTTTAGGACCTTTAAATACCCTAATTACGGAATCAGTGCACCACATAAGAGTATGTTAAGTTAATTTTGCAGTGTAATTAACAACTGAATTAATTTTGCATTTGCATTGAAATTGTATATTTTATATTGTTTATTGATCTTATTCTCTTTATCATTAATAATTTTAACAAGGGTATGTTAAGTTCTTTTTATAAAAAACCACATCTTAATTACATAATTACTCTCTTGATTAATGCTCAAAATTCGAATTTAGAATTAATTGAATTGGTGCCGTTGAAAAATATAAAACAGAAGTTACATTATTATGAATGCTGCTATTCTGCTAAAACACATTTAAAATTTTACATTTAGAGATAATTAACAGTTCTTAGACTCCTAATCCATCTAATTATTTTAAGTTATCGCCATAATTAAAGTTATTGCATTTTAGTAATTAAAACAACAAATGGTGAGATTTAAAATAAGTAAATTAAATAATTTTAAGATTTATCAATATCAAAACTATGTAATATTTTTACAGATATTTAAAAAAGATACTAAGAAGATTTCAAAATAATTTTTTAATTTAATATTAAAATTTTTAAAATTTATTTTCATCAAAATTATATCAAGATATTTTATTTTTGTTTATATTTTTTTTTTTTTTCTCCAGAGACCAGCCGTTTAGCACGACAAGCCGTGTATGTTTGCGAAACCTATCTCCGTCTCTGGGCTGCGTATTATAGTCATCTCTAACACAGGGAGAGATATATAGGGATCGTCGTCATCTCTCTCTAATTCGTCGCTGCCGGTACGCTAGGGTTTCCATTCGTTACTCCTTTTGGATCGCCTTTACCTCTTTAATTTTCTTAGATCTAGCTTTTTGGCTGCCCTTTCTAATTGTAGCAGATAGTTAGAGGCGCCTGGATTTGATTGTTGTTTGTCTGAGAAAAAATGGCGGGAGGATTTAGGGTTCTGCATCTTGTGAGGCCGTTCCTGGCGATCTTGCCGGAGGTGGAGACCGCCGATCGGAGGATTCCGTTTAGGGAGAAGGTCATCTACACCGTGATATCGCTATTTATATTTCTGGTATGCAGTCAGCTTCCCCTCTATGGCATCCACTCTACCACCGGAGCGGATCCGTTCTACTGGATGCGTGTAATTCTCGCTTCGAATCGAGGAACTGTCATGGAGCTCGGAATCACTCCGATTGTGACCTCGGGGCTGGTCATGCAGCTCCTGGCTGGATCTAAGATTATCGAGGTTGACAATAGCGTGAGAGAGGATCGAGCTCTGCTGTAAGTGATTGTTATTTTAATGCATTGTTTGGGAGTTTATTTATGTATTGCGTCCATAATTTTGCAGATGATGATTGCTAGCATGACAGGAGGTGGTTTTTTGAAAGATTCATGGTTTCTTTTTATTTTGTTTTTTAGTATTTGTGCAAACTTGTCTAATTCATAGCTAGCGTATTCAGTATTATAATTTTAAGTTTTTTTTTTCTATCGATTGACTTGACTTCCTGAGAAGATGATTGCGATCTTCTATTTGTAGAATCTTTCAAATGGATTGGAATTAAAAACATGGGATGCTGATGATATTTAGAGCGCCTTTCCTGATCTTGATTGGTGAGATGCATGATAATTATAATTTTGGGAGATTTACATACATACCACTTTATACTACTCTATTTACAGCCATCTGAACAAAATTGATTTTTTAGATACTCGATGAATAGTTAATCCATGATTAAATTTGATGAAAGTTAGTAGGCATATTTAATAATGTGACTTGTTGAATTTGAAGATTTTATAAGATATTAGGCATAAAGAGACAATTAGAAGATGATTGGTCATTTCCTCTTCAGATTAGAATGATTGGCGTGCACAAGTATTGTTTCATGTCTATGCTTCATAGCAACTCTCTACAAAGTCTTTTGTGCCTCTTTGCTGTCAGGTTGATCTTTATCTACTTGTTATATTTTTGGTAGTTCCATTTTGAGGAAAGTATCCTGAATTGATCATTCCTTTTCAAACTTCATATTAGTATGCTGAAAATCTTTGGAGTTATTTCCTTGGTTCAGTTTGCAGCTCATGAACTTATAAGAATTAGCACTTTTTCAGAAATGGTGCACAGAAATTACTCGGCATTCTAATTGCAATTGGAGAAGCAGTGGCTTATGTCCTTTCAGGGATGTATGGCAGTGTCAGCCAACTTGGTGCTGGAAATGCTATTTTAATAATCCTTCAGCTTTGCTTTGCCGGCATCATTGTCATTTGCTTAGATGAACTTCTGCAGAAGGGATATGGTCTTGGATCTGGTATTTCTCTTTTCATTGCTACCAACATTTGGTAAGCTTATTATTTTTCTAGCTTTTTTATCTTATTCAAGCACATACATAAAAGTTGCTTGTATTTTATCTGAATTGCAAATGCTCTTGCAGTGAAAATATCATTTGGAAGGCTTTCAGCCCTACCACCATTAACACTGGGAGGGGTGCTGAATTTGAAGGTGCTGTTATTGCATTGTTCCATTTGCTTATTACCCGCACAGACAAGGTCCGAGCATTGCGAGAAGCTTTTTATCGACAGAATCTCCCAAATGTGACCAACTTGCTTGCTACTGTTCTAGTTTTCCTCATTGTTATATATTTCCAAGGATTTCGTGTGGTTCTGCCAGTGAGGTCAAAGAATGCCCGGGGACAGCAAGGCTCTTATCCTATCAAACTATTTTATACATCTAACATGCCTATTATATTACAGTCAGCACTTGTTTCAAACTTGTATTTTATTTCACAGGTATGTAGTTATCTCAACTTTTCGTTGTCAGCGGTTACCAATTCTGAAAAACTGTAATATCTTTTTCCTTGTTGTAGTTGCTTTATAGGAGATACAGTGGAAATTTCCTTGTAAAATTGCTCGGCATATGGAAGGAATCTGAATATACTGGTCAATCTGTCCCTGTTGGTGGCATTGCCTATTACATTACAGCGCCATCAAGGTGATTTCTAGATCTTACAGATTCAGTTCTCTTACATCTTAAATTAGAATATGCTTTAACTTGTTTTGTCTATAGTATTTCTCTTGCCATGCTAGCATGTATTTATTTCGCTGTTGATCGTACAACATGCAACACTTTATTGGCAGTTATGCTCTATTTTTCATGTTATTTATGTGGTCCTTTTGTTTGAACTGTGGCACAGTTTGGCAGATATGGCTGCAAATCCATTCCATGCTCTCTTTTACATAGTTTTTATGCTGTCGGCTTGTGCACTGTTCTCAAAGACTTGGATTGAAGTTTCTGGATCATCAGCAAGAGATGTGGCCAAGCAGCTTAAGGTATGATTGTAGCCTTCATTTATTTCTGATCATAATTTGTTTTTATATGTTGATAGAAAATGAATTCAACTGGTTATTTTCCAGGCATATAATTGTTTGATCAGCATGAAAATTAAATATGTATACTTTTCTACTGTCTCTTTTTTTACTCCTTGTGGGTGGGAGGTTTTATGTTTCTAGATCACTATTTTCTATGCTTATTAAGGACTATTTTGTTTAGGATATATCTTTAAGAGACTTTATGTAGAGAAATTTTTATATTATCTTAAATGAATGACTTGATATCATAGATTTAAAAATGGCACTGGCATCTATAGACAAATGTTCTATTCACTGATTGCCATGTTTATTTCTGAGCTAAAATGTCTGTACCTGGTCTTTAAAGGCCTCTTATGAATCAAGCTTGTGACAATTTATAATGCAGCTGTAAAGAAGTGCTTTACCTTTTATCTCTTGTTTTCTGAAGCTTTAATTGTACCCATATAATCTTTTAATCACAAGAAAACTGTTCTTTGTTTCACTATGTATTTTTTTTTTCATTGAAAAGGCTTACCAACTTTAGCTTGTTTATTAAAACAACTTTAATTTGTTTTAACAATATTGTGAGATTACATATTGTTTTTCTATCTTCTAGGAACAACAAATGGTGATGCCAGGTCATCGAGAATCCAATCTACAGAAGGAACTAAACCGTTACATTCCAACTGCTGCTGCATTTGGAGGTATGTGCATTGGAGCTTTGACAGTCCTTGCAGATTTCATGGGAGCAATAGGCTCTGGAACCGGTATTCTTCTTGCCGTAACTATCATATATCAATATTTTGAGACCTTTGAGAAAGAGAGAGCCACCGAACTTGGTTTCTTTGGTCTCTAAACTCTGCCAGCAGGTTTGATAGCCTTAAAACGCTGAGCCTTTTCTTTAATGTTTTTCCTTGCCGAACCAGTCAGGCAACATAGGTATAAAACCTTTTAAAATGAGGCTTAGAATTATTACAGTTTTATTTCATGATTGTAAGCAATTAATTGCCCTTATTAGCACTGTTGATTTGAGTAGCTTTACATTTCTGCAAGTCATTTCAAATTGTAGGCACAAACTCAAGGTATTTGATGTTCCAACTTTTTGGCATTTCCTGTAATTGTGGAATTACTGCTTCGTTTTGTAGACATCACCATCTTTTTACATTATGATAGTTGAATATGCTTTTTGATTGCATGGCTATGGAAAGTTATTGGCTCTAGCAAGTTTACTTTTGAACAATGTAATTATTTTATTCTATTAAGATGGTAATTTAACATGAATTGAAAACTATATGTCATGAGTAATTTACCTGTTTAAGTTTTGCATTCTTTTTGCTGCTTAGATTGATCTTTTGAAGGAAGGTCCATTTTATCTTTTGCGCTGTGTTGGAATGCTTGAAAATCCAGAGGGGGACAAAATTGAAAAAGTTGAAATCAATATTTGTGTCTTCAGTCGTAGAAATTATTATGTGAAGACGTCGAATACAGTTTACTGTCCGGAGACCAATCAGAATGCATTATGTCAGCAATATCGAGCCGTTGTACCAAACAAAGTGGGGATGTGGCGCATTATGGTTGATCTTCAGACGACGTTCGGCATCCTTACTGAATAATTAATCCTTCAGTGGACCCATATATTGTTGAACTGTTTGAATGATTTTCAATTCCTTCCGCACCCCTCAACTGTCCTTCAATCAAAATAAAGCTCGAACGTGATCTAAAATTTAAAGTATTGTTCAAACATATTTATCAGTTTAACTTAGGCCATAAATTTGAGTTTATTTGAGCATGATAAATTATATGTTTGATGTAAATTATTTAATATAATATAGTCCTATTATGACATATAACTGAATTTAAAAACTTTAATAGAAATAATTAGATAATACTGTTTGATGCTTCATCATATTTATGGGATAAATAATTATGACTTTTAAATTTCATATTATATAAAATATACGATAAGTCATTATTAATTATTAATTTTTTTGGTGGTGCCGCTTAGTCAGTCTATTCTATATGATGACGCTGTAAGTAAAACAAATCAAACGGCAGATGCCATGTTGCGGGGATTTCACGTATGTTGTTGTTGTTGCGTGCATATTCTTCCAAGCAAATTGTCTTAGCAGCTTTTTGAAGACTTCGGCCGGTTCTTGGTATATGTTGTAGTTGTATATTATGAATTATTGGGCAATGGTCCCTTCTTAAGCGAAAATTATTAGGTCCGGATATTTAATTAAAATTTGTCATGTGGATTGTATTTTGACTGCGTTTTATATATACTTTACCTGCGCTTTCACTACGATTTTTTACTGCGCTTTGACTGTGCTTTTTGACTTCGCTTTACCTGCATTTTACATGCCCTTTTGGCGTGCTTGATTTAAATTTTTGCGGACACGTGTGTATTCTACATGTCAGTATTTTATTGGACACCGGATATATCTAATAATTTTCCCTTCTGAAGGGCTTACGATGGATTGAGCATGGGAGAGGTAACAAGATTTTTTTTTTTTTTTAAGGAGCATAAGCCGAATATTTTTAAAAAAAAAAAATAAAAATAAAAGTTTTAATATAAAATATAAAATATAAAGATATGTTGATTAAAAACTTACAATTACAATTAAGAATGAAATGTATAATTTCTTCATCTGAGTTTCATTTTTTTGCAAGTATTGTATGATCATTTTGAAAAATTATGATAGCTGGTTGGGTCGTTGATGTACAATTACAGTTAAGAATTAGGTTGCAACTTGTGACTTGCCTTTGTTAATCTAAAGTAGACGGGTCGTTGATGTGCTCTCTCTATGAACTTGATGAACAACGAGATGTCAATGGTAGGCGATGGTATAGGTTCAATAATGGTCAGCATATGAGTGGGCGGTCCGACGATTGTCCGTAACCGGGCGATAGTTCTTGGGTAGAACTTTAAGATCCTTGAAACATCAAAACTCTCTCGAATCTCCAGCCATAGGGACCAAGCACCCTGAAAAGATGAAGAGTGGGTTTATTTATAAATTTTGAGAGTGACATGACTCATAAATATGAAGAAGATTCAAGATAAATCTGGAGTGCTCTATCGAATAGCCTATATAGATTCCCTTGATCATAGAGCTTTCATAAAGCATTAAAAATTCTTAATGATGTCAGAATTCAACGATCTTGAGCTCCTTGGATTCCTTTCGTTGAGCTGCTCGATTTGATTATAAGCATGTCATATTTAAAGATCACTTAATCATCCAATTAATGCTTTGAATCTTTCAAATATGCTTCGACCACTTGAATTGGATCCATTTGGGCTCAATTGGATTTATTTCGTTGCCGTTGGGTTCGTCTCCTTGAGGTGCTCAATTTGATTATAATTTTGTTGAAATTGAAGTTCTGATAGTACTGAATTTAAAAATGATATTTTATTTGCAATGTAAAATAAATAAAATAAAATTGTTAGTTTTAAATATATTTCTTCTGTATATGCAATCAGATGAGAGTGCCAAAAATGATTATCACATTTTGGATTTAGCCTAAAATAGGTTTAGGCTAGCAATTAAGTAGAGCTTAAAATCCTAAATGCAACTGATCTCAACTTGAATTGCTTAAAAAAAATGCTGTCTAATTTTTTGCGAAGGAACGAATTTTATATTATCATAATAATATTAAAAAAATTTATTTTTTTATACGAATGGATTTTGGATAAGCCACACCAAAGAGTATAGCTTCGTTTGGTTGTCCATAAATTTTTCTGTTTACGATTTCAATCGTTGAAAAGTTACTATTTTAATGATTGTTTATGCCACTTTTTCAAAACACCTTTTGGTATAACTCTAAATTTTCGTCGATTTGAGAAGAAAAAAAATTCTGCTTCTCGTTATAGTACCACCGTTTAAAAATGAAAAAAACGTCGGGGGAAACAAAATGAAGCCTATATTACCTAAGCAGTAAAAATATTAAAATAAATCCTTCGCATTTAATTTATTACAATTAATCAATTAATAAGTCATTAAATTATAATTACTTGGAATATTGTCTTATATTAATTATGATGTAATATACTTTCTAACAAATTATTAATTATCATTATTATTATTAATCAATCAAATAAATTAGGTGTCAAATTACTAATTAAAACTAAATTAGTTATAATAACTAAAATTAATTAATCAAAAATATCACTTACTATGATATTATTTGTGATGTAGAGATTATGTAGAAGTTGTTGAATTAAAATAATTTAATAATTTAATAATTAACTAATTGATAAATAATTAAATTATAAAATCTTATTTTAATAAAAATATGAAATAAATAGTCAAATAATCATCAGAAATATATCAATTCCTATTATGCCAAATAATTTTTTAGATTTAACTATATAAGAATCTATCAAATATGGATTTACAGAATTTATTTACTAAATACTATTGAGAAAATCCTACTTGCGGCGAAATAGAAAGAAAGAGATGGCAACAGAGAAACCGGCCGGACTCTTTGCCGCCGCGGCTCTCTCCATAGCCCTCGTCTCCTACCTTCTCTTTTCCCACCAAACCTCGGCCATTCTTCCATGGAGAAAAGCTCCCCGCAAATGCCCTCGCAGGAAACGCAAGGAAAGGAGGGGCCTTGTCGAAGCCATCGGAAACACGCCTCTAATCCGAATCAATAGTCTCTCCGACGCCACGGGGTGCGAGGTTAACTACTCTTTTCCCAATTTCTTCAGTTTCAATTCTTCGATTTGTTCCGTTCTTAACTAAAGATGCCAATTTTTTTTCATCTTTTTCATAGATTCTCGGGAAAGCTGAGTTTTTGAACCCTGGGGGCAGCATTAAGGATCGCGTCGCGGTTAAAATTATTGAGGAGGTGAAATGCCCGGCCTTGTTACTTGTTAGAGTTTTCCAGTAGTTTTAAGAATTATGAGAAATAACCAAGCTAATTGCCATGTGTGGTTTCTGTTTAGCCTTAATTTATTCTTTACAAACTGGAAATGTAGGCTCTGGAGTCTGGAGCTCTTGTGGAAGGTGGCATAGTGACCGAGGGGAGTGCTGGAAGTACTGCTATAAGCCTGGCCACTGTTGCTCCTGCGTATGGATGCAAATGCCATGTTGTCATCCCAGATGATGCGGCTGCTGAAAAGGTTTGATTACATTCATGATCATAGTTTTATCATCTGCAATTGTTGTCATGAATCATGATCCTTGAACTCTGGTTTGGCTATTATTTGTTGCTTCCCGACCTATTGATGCCTGTCACTAGGGGTGTAAATAAGTTGAGTCGAGTCGAGTGTCTACCTAATCGAGCTAAGCTTGTTTAGCTGTTACTAAGCTCGAAATTAAATAAATGCAGTAAAACCCTACATGCTATCCAATTATTCTATATCAATATCAAAATAGTATCTTAATCACGTGCTCAGTATATCTGATGTAGAAGTAGATGTGTAAGTGATGTTGAGTTGGAAATTACACATGCGTGAACAGAGATTGATAATTAATTAACTCCCAATGAACTTAAATGATATTATTTATGTTAAGATTAAGTTCTGGTCTTCACATTTCAAATTAACGATGACAATTTGATCATAATATGAATAGGGCAGTTAAATAAAATCACAACTAGATCACTGACCGTGAGTTCTTCTCGATTCTTAGCAAAAGCGATTTTTAAGACCGAACGAGTCGGACGATTGATTCACAGTCAAACCGTCCAGTTCAATCCAGTTTATTTATTTAGCTGACCAGACTGTTGATGGAAAAGAAATTTATTTGAATTTCAATAGAATTGATGCTCTATATAGATAGATACCAACAATAGTGAGTTCTTCTCGATTCTTAGCAAAAGCGATTTTATCTTTAAGACCGAACGCATCGGACGATTGATTCACAGTCAAACCGGCCAGTTCAATCCAGTTTATTTATTTAGCTGGCTACTATGTTTAGTGTAGTCATCATCAGCTCTTTCCTTTTGTTGAGACTGTTGATGGAAAAGAAATTTATTTGAATTTCAATAGAATTGATGACTCTATATAGATAGATACCAACAATATAATAGGAAAAAAATAACATTAGGTATATTCTTAATTAAGATAATATAGTATATAATAATTGTATAATTAATTATAGAATCTCTTCATTATTAATATTTCAATCTGGTATGATAACACCCTTATTGATGTCCAATTTACTACAGGAACTGATAATCTGAAATTTACTGCAGGAACTGATAATCTGAAATTTAGTAGTATTGTTAATATTAAACATCCATTAAATTATAAGAATCTGATCCTTGAATCAAAATGATCATCACTGTCTTGACCAATTGGGACGCAGCCTTACATGCTATCTTGTACTGGCATTTTTTTAAATATTGTCTAACCGTTACATGCTATTTTATATACTATGGTTCTTACTTTTGTTGTATGCGAAAGAATTCTATATTTATTGGAGAAGTTATAATTTGCCCTTAGTACAAATTTTTGAAGGAAACTGATTCAATTCCTAAATTTGGAGTGAAAAAAAGGATATTATCAGAAACCTACATGCTGATTAAACATAATTTTCTAATTTATTCAGTTTCATGTTGAAATGTTCTCAGTGTAAAGTTAAAAACAGCAAAGATAACAAAATTATGATGCTAATTCAGAGTTCAGACATATAGAACAAATTTTCATCCTTTTTTGAGGATACAATTAGTCAAAGTAATATGCTCAATGCAAATTTAGAAGCATAAATCTGTGTAAATTCTTCTCTATAAAATCTTTCCCCCTCTAGCTAATACTGGATTTTTGTTACCAGGCTCAAATTATTGAGGCTTTAGGAGCGAATGTAGAAAGAGTAAGACCAGTTTCCATTACACACAGAGACCACTTTGTTAATGTTGCCAGGAGGAGGGCCTTGGAGGCGAATAAATTGGCTGCAAAACTTGGAGAAGCTTCTGAAATCAAAGACAATGGCATGTCAAAAGACTACTCAAAAGGAGGTTTCTTTGCTGATCAGTTTGAAAATTTAGCAAACTTCCGTGCCCATTATGAGGGCACTGGTCCTGAGATATGGGAACAGACAGAAGGGAATTTGGATGCCTTTGTAGCTGCTGCTGGAACTGGTGGAACGGTTGCAGGAGTTTCACGATATCTTAAGGTTTCAGTATAAATTCATATACCTTTAGACTCTGTTTGGTTTGAAGGAATTGAAAGAGAGAAATTTAGAAGGAAATGGAAATATATATGGTAAAGGAATTAAATTGAAATGAGTTTTCACTCACTTATTTGGTTGAGGAGAAATTAATTGCAATTTCTTTTTCCCCATTTTGTCTGTTGACATGAAATATAGTTTTTGTTTCTTAGTCACTTTGATAACTCAATAAATTCTCTAGTGTTGTTTTTCCATTTGTTTGCATTTATTATATATAAATTCAATTTTCTACTAAGCACATTGGAGCCAAACCTCTAATATGAAAATATGAAGTAAAATATATTTGCATTCTCCTGAATTCCCTTAAACCAAACAGGCCCTTAGTATTTAACCTGTTTAGATTGGCATTAACGTTGGTCACCTATTGTTCTTACTGCAGGAAAAGAATCCTAATGTGAAATGTTTTCTAATTGATCCACCTGGATCTGGACTGTTTAATAGGGTCACTAGAGGAGTTCTGTACACAAAAGAGGAGGCTGAAGGCCGCAGGCTCAAGAATCCTTTTGACACCATCACTGAAGGAATTGGAATCAACAGATTGACAAAGAACTTTTTGATGGCAGATTTAGATGGGGCTTATCGAGGCACTGATAAGGAAGCTGTCGAAATGTCCAGGTGAGTACAAATTATAAAATATAGGTGCTGATGCTTGAAGCTTGAAACTCACTCAAAACATTCTCAAGTAGAATTTTAGTTCTGCCAAATACTAACAAGACAATAACAAATGATGTAAAAAAAATTAGAGATAATGAATAAAAGAACCAAAAAAAGAAAAGTCAAGTTTTATATTGATACAAGGAGATGACTTCCCCTTGGAATTAAATAGTTGCACTTGTACCACACTCAAATTACACATCCAACATTTGCATGCACAATATTAAAAAATATAAGTAAAAAACTTTATTTAATGAAATTTATTTTAGCAAAGAAAATATCATGATTTATGTATGTAACTCTTAAACTTTAGGATTTAGATACATATCACTCACAAATCAAAAATATAATAAAAAACAACACCTCCCGTTTCACCCTATCTATGGATGAAAATGAACCGAGTCAAGTTGAGTACTATATTGTTTAAGTCCATTCATTTATTTTCTTATCTAGATTGAGTCAAGCATGAACATGATCTAGGTTTTAAAATCAATTTTGTTTGTTAATTTCTTATCGAGTTCAAGCCGAAATCAAGCTTTAATTAAGTGTAACTAATTATATGTTTGACACTAATAATTTATGCATGTAGTCTAATTGCTAGGCATAATTAGATTTATAGATTTTTATAAAAAATAACATAATTCATTAGGGGTTATTTGATTTATTTATTGAAGTTTAAAAAATAATAAAAAAATGTTTAAATAAATCTATCTAGCTATTTATTTAAAATTTTCATATACATATGCATTTAATAATATATAATTTTTAAAACATATAAGCTATAAGAAATTTAATAGAATATAATATAGAATAAGTCATCAAATAAAAAAATTAAACCATCAGTAAATGAGCCTCTTACTATATTGTTTAGCAAGTTACTATTAAACAACAAACGAGCATGTTCACAAACATGATTGAACAAGCGAGCCAGTGTTCAAACTTCTTCATTTATATGGCAAGTTTTAAAATTTTGTGCAAGCTTATTTGATTATGTAAATAAACAAATATAAACGAAGATTATGTAAACGAGTATGAAGTTGTTTATTAAGTGCACTTGTTGGCTTACAGCCCTAACCAGTCAATGCACCATTGGTCTCGTCACCCTTTATTGTCAGTAACATCACCCCTTCACTCATCGTCATTCACTGTTAAGCCTCTTGCCCTCATGTTTCCTCTTTTATCTTGATCTCTCTCTCTTTCTCTTTGCTTATTATCCTCTTTCGCTCCTGCTGAAAGAAGTCGTGGAAGAGCTTGCTAAACGAGGCCTCCACGTGTCGGGTGACTTGCTAAGAAGAAGAGGAAGCCACGCATGAGCTCGTTGGGAGAATGCATTGCTATGCCCAACAATGTGCTCGATGAGCTTCGTTGACTCTCTTAATGGAGTCCTAGATGATGTAAATGATAAATTTTAGATATTGAATATGTAATTCTTTATGTTTTTGTGTTTTAAGTGTCATTTATATTATTTAACTTCTTGGAATATCTATTTATAAACTCCTCATCATCTAAGCAATAATACATTTGATTATCCTATATTTACAATAAATCACCTGTTAGAACTTTCACCAGTTTTTTGTGTCACTTGTTAGAACTTACAAACATTTTTTAATGTTCTGTGTAATGCATTAATTTGATTTGATCTTCAATTAGTTATCTCATACTTCTATCTCTTAAAATGATCACACTTTTTTATTTTTTTGGCATCATCCATAAATTTCCTTTCAACCTGTAATGTTTAAACATGTTATCAGGTATCTTCTTAAAAATGATGGTCTTTTCATTGGAAGCTCTTCAGCTATGAACTGCATTGGAGCTGTTCGAGCAGCACGGGCTTTAGGACCTGGGCACACAATAGTAACTATATTATGTGACAGTGGGATAAGGCATCTCAGCAAGTTCTACAATACCCAATATCTAACTGATCTTGGCCTAGCACCAAATGCAACCGCTCTGGAGTTTCTTGATCATCCTTAAGACAATACTAAGCCGAGAGTCCTTCCTTAGCTTAATTGAGCTCAAAAGCTTATTCCAGTAGATTGGTGAGGAAACTTGCAGTGCAACATTGGAGTTTTCTTGTTTTTGCGGTGCAAGAGTTGAGCATGGCGGGGATTGTGAATTGCTGGACCGCTGCTCGAGTAGAAAAATTATTTTGTGCGGATATCGGATGTCGTCCGGAAGCGAATCAAAGCATGCTACTTCACTTTTTGCTGTGTACCACGGTTGTATATCGTGTCTGTGTACCCGTTGTGTACCGGGTGTCATGGTGTGCTCTGATTCGCCTCCAGACAGTCCGTTGTCCGCACAGAATAATTTCTCGCTCCAGTGAGCCTATTAATTGTAATATAGCCTGGTCTTTTGATATCTTGGTCCGCAGAGCTTGCTATTCTCAAGCGTATTCTTATATGGGCATACAATATGAAAATAGGAAATTGCTTGTTTAATTTGCACTCTTTATGAAATTACATGCGTTGGTATAAGTGAATTTTCTTAAATTTTTTGGTGTTCATTTTATAAATCATTTTCACCATAGTATTCTAGAACTATTTTAATATTTAATTAATATTTTTTCAGAATTTTTATAGTTGTACATTTTAAGATTTAAGTAGTTTTATATAAAATTTTAATAAAAATTAAATAACTTCAATAATCATCAATATATCCTTAAGATATTTTGCGAGTTTTTTTTAAGTATTAAAGAAACTATCAAAGTTTGAGAGCACTGTACCAATACTATAAATGTTATATGTTGTCATACTTTGTGATTCATGCACGTTGAACTGTAAATTCTATTATTTTTGTCATACATGCAAATTTTTTATATATTAATGTAAAATGATAACTGCCCGTACTTATTTAAGTATTGATAATTCTATTTATATATGTTGCAAAATAATTGTTCAAGGAAATGTTAACTTGTTTGTATAAGGGCTTGTGTAATATAACTATTTATAGAGAGGTATAAGGGCTTAGATAAATAAATTATATTATAGCAAGGAGGTATAAGAGTCTGAATGAGTAGTTAACTTAATGTCAGAATGCATAAGATAGGCATAAGAGATTAAGGTTTTGTTTGTGACAGCTTTTGATCATTGCTTTTTATCTGTTTTTAAGAAATTTTTGTACTAAAAAGTTGTTTTATAAAGCAATAAGAAAATTATCCCAAATGAAGCTCGTGTGTATATATGAACACTTCGGATATATAAAAAAAAAGTTTACGGCATTTTTATCATCTTATTATAATGCAATGATTTTGAGAGGATATAATGCTTATAGTACAATTTAAGAAGTGTTTTGTTTATACTAAATTTTATATTGATATCATGGACTTAATAGAGTGATTGACATGTTAAAACACTATATTTAGTATAAATGTTTGTGTATACTATTTTATGTTTTTTTTTTTTACTTGTAAAATGCTTTATTGTTTACAATATGATAAGAGATTGGACTATTTATATTCTTTTTGTCTAATAGATTATAAATTTTTATAGGTTTCATGTAACCTACTAAGTTGTTGATGCTTATCCCTACTTTATCTGAATGTGTTGATTTCAAGGAAGAAAAATGGAAGGAGCAAGTTGATTAGAGGTAGAGGTTGCAAGTTTATATTTATAGGTACGCCTTGTTAGACTATAGTTATATATTTTGCAATTATAGTGATATTATATTATCATGAATAAAAGAATGTGTATCATGCTTATTATATATGGACACTTTTGATTATTATAGTCTCATGATATGAACGGAAAGGATGTTGATGATTTCTACTTTATTATATTTTTGAGGATATATTAGTGCCTATATGTTCTAATAAAAAAATTCCTTTCAATTATTGTGCATCCAACCTGATTAGCAACATTGGGAAGTTAATTGGAGGAGCAAATGATCTCCAATATTTTTACGCTTCTAGTCAAATCAATTATCTCAATGAGGCAATCCAATTAGCCTAAATTCCTCATATTCCACATTATTAAGACAACTAAATTTCGAAAGAATAGTCTATGATTGAGGGAGATAATATAGGTCGTTCGATGAAGTGTTCCAAATTTGGAGGATGTGTTTATAGGGCATGTAACTCTAAAAAATCTTTAAATAGTATCCTACACCTTGCTGAAGAGAGGGCTTGAACTATTAATTTGAGATTCAAGAGAGTTAAGAGGCTTGAAGTGTAATGCCCCATAATGTAATTTAGAAGAATTATTTTTTTTATCTTTTAATTTACAGAACCAAAGCTATCTAATTTTTGTTATCAATCTAAATATTAGCATAAATAAAATTATAGATCAAAACATCAATATTAATATTTGTATTTATTTCTCAAAAATCATATACACTACTCATGATCTACACAATCATACCACAACAACTATATCCTAGTACAAAAGAATAGCTAAAAAAAATCTGAGGAATCTTGATCAATCTCATACTCCTGATCCTCTGCCTTGAACTAAAAATATTTAACCACATATAATAAGCTAAACAATCCAGCAAAAAAACAAATCTTATAACTGACCTCAACGAATGGTAGATAACTAATATG
Source organism: Dendrobium catenatum (assembly GCF_001605985.2). Taxonomy (NCBI): domain Eukaryota; kingdom Viridiplantae; phylum Streptophyta; class Magnoliopsida; order Asparagales; family Orchidaceae; genus Dendrobium; species Dendrobium catenatum. The sequence continues at coordinate 157,826 of NW_021318708.1, forward strand.
CATGTCAACATCCAAATCACAATAGTAGTATGCACATAATCATAAGACAATACATTGGAGAAATCAGTAAATTAAATCAGTATGTGTCAAATCACTAAAACAATCAACATATCAATATTACAATAAGTAGAGAAATCATGTAAAACATCAAATCAAAACATCAATAAAGACTGTCAAAATCATGTAAAAATAATTATATCTATATATAACATGCTTAGAAATATCATATCAGTGTCCAGTGCACATGCTCACTATATATCACGTTATTAACATATCAATAACAATAGAATAGTAGCATCAGCATTATGGGTGGAAGTAACAGCCAAGCCTTATAGTGGAAGTGATTCAACATCAAGCATTCCAATAATCATATTAAACAAATCAATATCCTCGCTATAGTGGTGTTTTTTCAGTATCAGTAACCCGTTAACTCAGTAAACAGAGTCATTACTCTTTGTCTGTCATTATGATAATAACTCCTTATAACTTCCAATGAGTATCACATAAAACAATTGATGATAACATCAAAGTATAATATTTAAAGGAAAGTCAGTCATCCCACCATCTTGTACAGGTCAGTCATGTCAGTTAATCTCCAACCAACGTTAATGAATAACCACTATTTACTTATTTTTTTTCAATACATATTTTAAAAATTCACATTTTCAAAAATTAATTAAATTAGCAGAGATTATGTAAAACATCATTCTAAAGCTTTAATTAAACTGAAGTATTATTTTTATATGTCAAAATAAATTTCAAAGTATGCAAAAATCATTGCTTTTTCAAAACCATCATACAAAAAAATTTTAGAATATACTCAAAATGTTCATAATATCGATCTCTATAACATATAAAAATTACGCGGTGAAAGTTTTACCAATACAAAATTATCCTCATTTTCTTATAACGGAAATACAAATTTGATCAAAAAAAATCAAAAATACAATATTATTGAAATCAGAAATAAGATATAATTTCCTTCAACAAGAAGAGCAAATCTTCCAACATTTCTAACTGTAAAAAATCGCTCCATGGCCTCCTCATTTTATATAGAAAAGATTGATGAAATCGATTTGTAAAATGGACACATGACGGCCCCAAAATCCACACTTGTACCAATATGTGTTAATTTCTTAAGGATTTTCACCAGTATCAAAAAATTATGAAAAAGCTCGTGTAATTGAAATACTATAATATCAATGGTATGAAGAAGATGAATTTTAAATTTGAATTATGATGACTTAAAAAAATAATTTTCTGGGTTATTAAAATCTACTCACATTAAAAAAATATCATCACCAACATTTTCCTTAAGGATTCAGACACAAAATAGATATAAATTAAATCAATATAATCAAAACTCAAATCAAATAGTAAGAAATCATACAGTCATGAAGTTCATTATATCACATGTCATTCAACTATTTATGCAAAATAATGCATCATAAACTACTCATTCTATCAAACTCTCAATCAATTCATACATGTCTGATAACAATCAATTATTTCAATAGCTATGCTCTAATACCAATTTATAATGCTCCATAATCTAATTTGAAATTATTATTTTTAATCTTTTATTTTTTTAATCAATCTAAATTGCTAAAGAAATAAAATTATCAATCGAAACATCAATATTTACATTTGTATTAATTTCCCAAAAATTATATACAATACTTAGAATCTACACAATCGTACCATAATTAATGTGTCATGAGGTACAAAAGAATAGCTAAACTAAAAAAAGACATAGAACCTGAGGAATCCTGATTAATCTCATACTTATGATTCTTTGTCATGACCTGAAAATATTTAATAATATATATAATGAGTTAAACAGTCAAACAAAAAATCAAATCTTATAACTGATCTCAACGCATTGTAGAGAACCATCATGTATGTCAAAAGTAAAATTATAACAATAGCATGCAAATAAACATAAGGTAATACAATAGAAAAATAAATAACTCAATACAGGTGTCAAATCACTAAAGCAATCATCATATCAATACTACAATCAATAGAAAATTTGTATAAAGCATCAAAACAAAACTTTGGTAAGGACTGTCAAAATCATATAAAAATAATTGTATCAGTGTATTACATGCTTAGAAATATCATATCAGTGTTAACTCGGTCTTAATGTCTAGTGCATATGCTCAATATGCATCACGTGAATAGTAAATTAATAATAGTAGAATAATAGTAACATCAGCATCATGGGTGGAAGTAACAGTCAGTAGCATGCATTCTAATAATCATATTAAACAAATGAATATCCTAGTTACAGCAGTATTTTATCATTATCAAATTCTCATATTCATATATCTTTTTGGCCAAAGGGATAAAATAAAATGGCTTTTATTGGATTAGTGAGTGTTTTAAGATATTTTAAATAAAATAATAATATAATATTAATTTAATTAATTTAATTTAATCAACTTTTAATATAGAATTTATATAAATTCTTTTGAGACTTCAAAAACTATAAAGAAATATTAATAAAATAATTTATTTTATTTAAAAAATATTGGTAAAATCAATTTGCGAAACGAATACTTAACGGTCTCAAAATCCTCACTTGTACCGATATGTATTAATTTCTTAAGGATTATCACCAGTGTCAAAAAATTATGAAAAATTTTGTGTAATTAAAATATTATAATATCAGTGGTATAGAGAAGCCGATTTTTAAATTTATTTTATAATTGGCCCCTGAATAAATTTATTTATGTGGATTATTATATAAAGAATCTTGGAGTTTGACCCAAGCAACACCATCAAATAACCACCGCTTATCGCCACTATCGGACCACTACACAACCGTTGCAATTGGACCACCATTATTGAACCATAGTTGTATGAATGCCATCATTAAAACATCGCAGCTTGACCACTGTCGTTAAACCATTGCCCAATCGCAACCATCAGACCATTACATGATCCCCACCGTCGAACCGTCGTTGCACAAAAGATCCTTCGAAGATCGTCGTTTAATCACAATCCTCTAACCGCTATTGCCAAACTATGGTCCCTACCATCTGATATGAAACAATAGGGAAAAAAGGAATTTAATCGCTAGAATCAAAATTTCAACAGTTTGAGCAAGCAGAAATTAGGGTTTTTATGCATGAAAACACAAGAAAAGAACTCTTGATTTCTAGAGAATGAAAGTAAACAACAAGATATAAACGATCCTCTATTCGAGAGGAGGATCAATCTTTCCAAAACTCTTTAGATGCCGCTAAGCCACCAAAAAGATGCCCTAACCCTAATACAAACTCCTACTTAAAACAAACATAAAATAAACACCAAATGATTAAACAGCCCTCAAGCAATTTACATTAGATAGCGGACCCCACCCCAAGGGTGCGCCAGTTGTATTGTAGGAACATAGTAGGCATTAAAAGGAGTCAGTGGCCTGCGAACTAACAGGCTTGCGCCTTCTGTACTATAGGAGTTGGGCCCACGGTTTGGGCCGATTGATCCAATCATATCACCATCCTTGCTCAATCACGATCTTCCAACCACTGTCGATCAACTTCGGTCTTCCGACCGCTCTCGTGAATACAGTCACACAATCACCATCGCCCATCTATAATCCTCTTATCATTGTTCACCGACTTTAGTCATATGACCACCGTCACCCAACCATGGACATCCAATTACTATCACCCAACTATATTTCATCGTGTCCAATATGTACTCCTTTGACCACTATCACCCAGCTACAATTTACCATCACCTCACTACAATTTTTAAATCGCCATTGCCTAGGTATGGTACTTTGATCATTGTCAACCAACAACATCGACATCTACTAACTTCATTGTTTTTTATTGCTGGTAAGATATCTTATGTTTCATGGTTAAGGCCATTCCTCCTTTTTTTGATGATTTCAGCAGAAGCATATTAGTGCAATCATTGGAAGGGCAAAACAGAGCGAGAAAGAATCAAAAACATGAAATAATTTATGAGAGAACTATTGAAATAGAGAAGTAAAGATTATCATATCTATGAAAACATGAAAACTTTTGTTACAAATGCATGCAAACAGAAGCTTGCTGAACGTGCAAAGTGGTTGGAAGAGGAAAGGTTGCGTGGACGCCGTGAGGAGAAATATGATGTAGGTTGTACAGCTCCTTTTTAATGCCTGCTATGTTCCTACATTTTACTTTTATTATTTATGTGCTGTTTAATTAGGATTATGGTTATTTGTGGTGATTAATGTTTCTGTTGATGGCTTATTAGTGTTCATAAGGAACTGATTTGATCAACTTTTAGTGTATATACTGTAGAATTATTTGAATAATCTTCGTTTATGATTGAAAATTATTAATTTGCAAGCAGCTTTTTTGGTTAATTAAGAGAGAAAAAATGAACTTTTATTTTCTTTTGGACATACTTACACACTATACATTAATTAAATGCTTCATTAACCATTATTGCAAAATCACAAACTTTATCTTTTAATTTTGTCCCCAGTACGAGTTATGCAAATGAACATCTAATATTAGTCTTTTAATTGCTGCAATTATTTTGATAAAGTTGAAGGAAAGACAATGTAAAAAAGGATTGAAATGCGGTGCTTAAATGTACTGCTATTGAATTAATGAGCCTTTTGAGCTTCTTTTATTTGCACAATTCCCAATTGCCAAGTACTTTGAAAACTGCTGAACCTTAAACTACTAATATGGTTTTCATAGTATTTGAGATTGATTTTTTTTTTTTATTCTCAATAGGAACGAAGCAATTTGTCTGAAAATTTGCGCACTAATCATAATCTTGATTTCTATGAACTTTACTTTATTATAAAACATTAAAACTAATCCAGGGATTGAAATGAACAGTGAAGCAAATTTAAACTAAACATTGTAGCTTACAACGTGAAAAATAGATAATTTTATTTAGCAATCTAAAAGTAGATATGGGCATCAATCATATCAAATGTACGCATAATCGGAGGTGGAAAAGGATTCTATAACTGGAAGATGATAGTGAACAGCGACTTTACTTTTAACCCCTTAAAGCCCGTCATAAACTTAGGTTTTGTTTGGGACGGCTTTCTTACTACTTCTTAAAGCAGCTTTTTAGTACAAAATTTCTAATTTTTGTACTAGAAAGCTATTTTAAGAAGCAGTTAAAAAGCCGTCCCAAACGAAGCCTTAAACATTCAATGAATAATAATTAAAAGGAAACTGTTTCTGCATACAATTTTACATTCCCGTTACACATCTTTAGGGGTAGCTTTCAACAGTGGTTAGTCTCGCTGTTCTTCTACAGATCATACAGGATTGTGATAAACTCATTGAGTTTAGCTTGCAAAAATGTCAAGAGAGAAGCCTCTAAACTCTTTATTTATAATGTCAGAAATTGAATGGTAAAGGAGGGGTTGAAAACAAAGTAGGACGTAAACTCTTTAAATTATTGAATTATGAGCGGAATTGAAGCAGGACATCATGCAACTTTTGCTTGAAGGAATATTTTCACTAAATAATGAACACAGTTTATTGCAGCCGATTCAGACTTTCAAATTTGCCAATATCGCTAGAAAGTGTGAAGCAGTAGTATATTTGGAAGTCGAACATGTTTATGATTTTGTTTAAGAGCAATTAAATTTGTTCAAACCCTTCTCAAAGTGTATCTGAACATCATTAAAAACATTAAAGATAAAAAAATAAAAAAAATAAAAACTCATTTTAAGTGCACAACAAGACAGAAAAAATAAGCAGAAAATGTAACAAAATGAGTCCTCAAGTTGCACACATATGGTTTGCTGAAGCTAGCATGCCAATCACAACTTAATTATGGAAGAAAAAGTAAAGGTATAAATGCAAATTACCTGCATCAATTGATGCAGTCTAAGCAACAACTAATTCAACTGGAGCCCTGGATTCCAACCATAATTTAGCAGCAATATTTGTTGTCAGGAACCATCCAACCTTACCACTAGCTTCATGAAATGGAGCATTCAGCTCTCTCAAATGGGACTGCAATGCAGATGCCAACCCTCTTTCTGAATATTTATGCTTTCCATGACCTGTATGAATACCAAGCAATGGAGGCAGTTGTTCTCCATCCTCCATGGCTTTGGTCATATCACTCATCCATGCTTGCAGAGCAGTAAGAGCAGCTCCAAGTGACAGACTTCTGACATGTAAAGACCACTGAGTGGCTGACTTTGATTGTAGTGTGGAGTATATACCGACTTGAAGTGCTAAGTTAAGGAGCACAGAAGCCCTGCCAAGTTGATTTACATTTACACACATATCCATCAAACAGTTACAATAAGCTTTTTTCACTTCCTCACTGATACTACTAAGAAGCCGTTCAGCTTCCTTCTGCAATAGCTCATCAGAAGTTCCTTCATCCACCATGAGCTTAACAAAAGAACCCAACTGAGGATTAGATCTCTCAATACATCCAATCACCTTTCCTAATTCATCCTTTGGTGTTTGAGTCAGCACGTTCAGAAGACAACCGCAGAACCTATCATCCGGCGAAATGCCCAATTCCAATAGCCTATCAAAGGTCCTCACAACATCATTAGTCCTCTTAGCCTTCCCATAGCACTGGATGATCGAGGTAAGTACAAAGATGGTCGGTTGGAAGCCGGCTTCCATCATTGCATTCAACATTCTTTCAGCTTCTGCAACATTCCCGGCACAAGAGTAAGCTGTAATAACAGATGAATAACTCCAACTATCAGGCTTACACACATCCTGCAACCCCTTCATCTCTTCAAAAATCTCAACAGTTTCATCAATATACCCAACATCAGCACACATAGACAAAAGCATGTTATATAGAACCACATTGAGCTCCATGGACTGTCTCCTCATCTCCCTATACACAGCAATGGCATCCACGGCATACCGAGCTTGGGAATAAGCTCTGATAAGCGCCGAATAAGTAATTCTATTTGGTAATATCTTATTACCAACCATCTCCTTATAAATGCTCTTCACCTGCCATGGCCTTCCACCTCTACCCATGGCCTCCAACAACTTGTTGTAAGTGACCAAATTTGGCTTCACACCAAGCGCTTTCATTTCCTCAAACACATTGAGTGCACCATCGAAATTACCAGAAGCTCCATAAATTCGAATCACAGTCGCAAAGGTTACAGGATCAAGAAGCCATTTTTCTTTCCTTGCACGATCATATAGAGCAAGAGCCATCTCCACATTGCCCATGCGGCCATAAGCATCGATCATGGCTGAGTAAGTGACGTCATCTGGACTCAATCCGAATTCTGGCATCTTCACGAACCACTCCACCGCTTTGGCAGGGAGATCGCAAACCCTAGCGCAGCTAATTACAGTAGAAAAGGTGATGTTATCAAGCTTAATTCCCTTCTCCAGCATTTTCGTCAAAAGGCATTCTACGTCGTTCCAAGCCCTGCACTTTCTAAGGACTTTAAGCGTGACGTTGAAGAGGATTACTTCTTTTTCCAATTTTAAGTTTTGCAGGAACCAGTCAAGGGCGGAGAGCGCGGCGGCGGAGTTCTCCATGTTGTTGAGGATGATGATGGCGTCTGGCTCCGTTGGGGTGGTGGGGAGGGAGGAGAGGAGAAAGGGAACATCTGCAGGGGAAGGGTCGAGGGAGGAGGATAGATGGGCAAGGCGGGCGTAGCGGAAATCGGCGGAGCTACGGCGGAGGGCGGCGGCGCGAGGGTTGTTCGGGTTGATCCAGATTGAGTTCTTGAAGGGCTTTGGGCTTTTCTCGTCGGAGGAGGGCTCAGAGGACTCTTGAGTCTGAAAAGGATGGCTTTGGAGGGAAACTCTGAGGCGGAGGGGAAGGGAAAAGCGGTGCAGATGTCCAGGGGATCGGTGTGGGAAGAGGAGAGAGGTGGGGATGATGTGGAGGAGCTGGTAGGAAGGGGGAGAGTGAGTGGGAGACGTAGTGGGGAGAGGTGAAGAGAGGGGAAGTGACATGCTTACGATATTTGATCTTGAGAAGAGCGGTAAAGGTGAGATTTTGGGAAGGAGGAATGGAGATTTCTTATCGGCTACAGCTGCTCTGCCTCCATGGAGTGGGAGGTAGATGGTGGTGCGATCTTAAAATTTAATATCTTAATTTATATAGTATGTGTTAGTTTATTATTTAATTCCGTCAAAAATAATAATAATAATAATAATAACTCATTTATTAGGCACAAATCTATGTTATGTTTATATGAATTCACTATTATATGTTAAAAAATTTATGTCATTAGAGAATATAAAATCTAATATTTATATGAATATCCAAAATGTACTTATATAAGTTTATAGCAGACATAAAAAAAATTTATGTAAAAATTTTAAAAATAAAGAAATCATGAGAACTACCTCAGTTGAATAAATTCACCAAATAATCGAAGATTTAATAATCATAAAAGAAGATTGGATTATATACAAAATTACGAATAATTATATAATCCTTGTTGTAAGGATTATAGAAATTAGATCTCCGCAAGTGGAATATTAAAAATCTAGTAATATGAATAAAATTCAAGCGATAATAGTTGGATGACAAAAGTTTAGCAATGATAATGATGATGGTTGTTGATAGTCATCAATCGTGGTGGTCATCAGAAAATGCAATATATTCCTTCTGTAGGAAATAAGACTTATTTATATATTTTTTGGATGAGCGTTTTAGTAAATTTGACCATAATTCAAAACACCCCGATGAAGGGTTTATATTAATTCCCTTATCATAGATTATTTATTCAACATTTGAGTGCTTTAATATATCATAATCAAAAGATCTTAGACTCATTAAATTAATCTCATCATTTGCTCGATTTGAATTAAAAAAAAAATCAAGATTTGAAGGCCATTTGCTCCTTCAATTTATGTTCAAAAGTGTTTAAATATAGTTCAAGTGTTCGATTTGAATTCATTTGAACTCATATCAAATCATTTATAGTGTCGATGGGTTTGTATTGTCGAGACATTCAGTTCAACTATATATTTGTTGAAATTAAAGTTTAGGTGATTATGAATTTAATTTTAAAATTTTTGTATTAATCAATTGATTTTTTTAGAGGTTTCAAGTGTCAAATCACATACAAAGAAATATCAATAATGCAAGAAGAATTATGGCTAAGAAACCATCAAATGAACCAAACAAAGATCAACCATAGTGATATCTCATTAAGGATAGACAATCACACTCATGAAAACAAAACAAAAAAATTTAAAATCACAGCACAATCAAAAAAGCTTTAAAAAGCGGGGTAAAATATAAAAAGTGTTGTAAGATGACGCAACCATATTAAGATTAAGTCTTTATTTAGGACAACTTTTTTACTGTTTTGTTTTTCAGACTATAATCATAGTTTATGTTTGGCGATTGGTTTTTTATTGATTTCAAAAAAAAATTATGCTATGAAGCTATTTTTTTCAACAACATATGAAGCACAATAAGGAAAAAAAATTTATACCTATGAAGCACAATGAGTACAAAAAATTAAAAGTATACTGATCCAAATTTAGTCTAAAATTATTTGAAAATAAATTAGAACATAAATTATATTACACTACTCTTAAAATAATTTTAATAGTTATTGTTATTACTATTATTAAAACTCAAACTCTCAACTTACAATATATAATGACTTCATTTTTATAATAATTAAAATTACATTAAAATTATTAAAATTAAAAATGTTGAGATGAATAATCATATGAAAAAAATTATACCAATAGAATAAAATCAAATGGCCAATTTATCAAGGCAGACAAGATATATGAAATTTTGCACGATTATAATTATAAAACTCATCTTAATCAAATTTAAATCAAAATATATTCTTAATTATTTTTACCAAAGAACTCTTCCTCACACCTTAAAAAAGGAGTAAAGCGGTCGTGTGTAAAAACTTTTTCATTGCTTTTAAAAAATTTTTAATAAAAAAAATATTTTAAAAAATATTAAGAAAGCTGTTTGGAAGGATAACATATTTTTAACCTAAGCTTTGGCTGAGATTCTTTATATCCACAAAAAAAAAAAAGGTTTTAAGAATGAAATGTTATATATGAAAATAATAAAACACAGAATATTGGATTTAATTCATAATCGAAACAGTAAAAAAAAAAAAAATCAGATAATAAGTTAAAGTAGTGATGCAAATGAATCTACAAACAGAACTCTACCATGATTGAAATTGTTCAAATGTGAAAAGAAATATCAAAATTTGAGTAGCAAAAAATTGAGAACGGATTGCAGAATCATAAGTCCTCCAGCATATTTAGGCTTCGTTTGGGACGGCTTTTTTACTGCTTTCTAAAACGGAGTTTTAATAAAAAATTTTTACTTTTATACTAAAATTCCGTTTTAGAAAGCAATTAAAAAGCCGTCCCAAACGAAGCCTTAAACTTGGTTTGGAACAGCTTTTTTACTATCTCTTAAAGCAGCTTTTGAGTAAAAATAAGTTTTACTTTTTATATTAAATAACTGGTTTAAGAAGCAGTAAGAAAGCCACCCCAAATAAAGTCTTAATGCCGCCTCGTCACAGATAAATCAGCTGCGGTGATGTTTCATTGCTGCTTAAAACGCATATGAGCATAATATATCAAAGTATTTGTGTAGATCCGATAACTCAAATTTGCAGATGAAGCTTCTCAAAGACAAAAATGACGATGAAAGGCCCAGCTAAGTCCCCAAGAGCTGATCCTGCAGAATCATAAAAATTGTTATTAGAATCTACAAAGATCAAAAACATGAAGCAGGAGCTTATGAAAATGTTTGGTTAGAATATAGATTTCGATGAGAAAAAAAAATTTTTTTGAGGTTAAAGAATATCCTGAAATAATTTCTCATGATCATGGGCTCCAAAAATTAACATAATCTTCTTATTATTATCTGTAAGTGTCATGAATTATATGATTTCAATTAATAAACAATTCAAGAATAATAAAACATTAAAACATTTATATGTAATCATCAAAATAATTGTCATAGAAATCGAAACAAAAATTATCCCATGCATATAGTAATTTTACACACATAATATAAGTTTATGAAGGTATTTGTTGTGAAATTTATGGCAAATGCTCTTTTGGAGGTTGAAAGTAATTCAATACAGCCAAAAAAAAAAAGAACTTAGAACCAGCAGTGATAAAACATAAAACCAAACAAAATTTCAATAAATAAACGCGGATTATCCACTTACCGATCCACTGGCCTATTGAAGGATGGAAGAGGGCACCAATTCCTCCACCAATTGATGCAAAAAATAATGAAGAAGTAAACTTAATGGTTGAGCTGTAGATCTCTCTCCAAAATAATCTATTTTTTTCTGCTCTGTTTAGATTTTCACCATCATTATCTGGCTTACGGATGAAGTATCTGTAAAACGCCATTATAATCTGAACTATCCATGAAGCAATCACTCCAAGTGCATGGCCTGTTCACAGAAAAACAAAAATTAGTGGAGGCAATGACCTATATAACAGATCTACTAACTGTTATAACTGAAGTTTTTTACCTCTGAAGGTTGTTCTGCTGATGTTAAACAACAACAAATAAGCAGGCATGCCCCGTTTGGCCTTACGCTTTGCAGATTTAGAAACATCTGCAAAAACAGTAAATTAAGGCATGTTTTTGCTCAGAATTTATTGGCACTGAAGACTTACATGTAACATCACGATCTTGAAATTAGTATCATTTGAAGATCAAAGTATTCTAAGGCTAATAGATGCAATTAGTGTCATTTGCAGTGTCTAACATAGCTTTTTTATCAAAAATTTTGAAGTATAATGGAATTTGTAAATTAATAATATTTCTGAATCAATTTAACGTGATCATTGCCCCTTAAAATTTTAAAAATATTCATCAATTAAAGTTAACTGACAAGCAATATAGATAATTTCCATGAAATTTTCAAATTTTATACTCACATGAAATACGAAATGTACCATTTAAAATGAATAAATCCATGATTTGAGTATTGTTTTATCTTGTTCGTTTCTATTTAGCAGTTTTTTATATGTTAGCTATGTTGATGTGATGTTCCCTATTGAGAATAAGTGGTATTATATTTCTTTGTTTGGCAGTAGCAGATTTTTTTAATTTGTATCTTGTGTGAATGAGAAATTTGCAAGAATATATAATATTATGCTTGTAATTGTAGCTACGTAAAAAGCATGATTTTTTGCATAATATAATATGATTACTACAAAAAATTTTTGCCATAAGATAACTTAAAGATCACTAAAATATGATATTTATAAGAAAATCTAAGATTGAATGAGAGACATGTAACAATGAGTACTCATACCACAAAGAAAATTCACATTATAGTAGGGCTTGGTCATATCTCAATCACATGCAAATCAATTACTTAAAAAGAAAAAGAGAAATCACCAAAACATTCAAGTTGGCCTTAAGCACGTACAAGGAGAAAGCTTCCACCCAAAATTTTCATCTAGACTGCGTCACACTCAAAAAATACGCATCCAAAAAGCGCACACATATTCGAAAAGAACTCAAAATCTTACAAATCTTTCAATGAATTTTTACATGCCTCAGGATTCTTATCTATAAGACAAAACTAACGATAGATAGTTTTCTCAATATCCCAAGAATTTGGGCATAGATTTTGCTGTATACAAGCTCTTTTTTTTAGTTTTAGTCACATTTCAATCTGTGTGAAACTGACCTTTCTTAGCTTGATTAAGACAGTTCTCAAACCAAAATCCAAAAACTTAAACCAATCAAATGCAGTATTATTACCTTGCTCTTCACTCGTATCCTACTTATTGATGTCATCTATTTGAGTCAGCATTTAAATCTACAATTGCTCTTGTTAAAATCCTAACACCCCTGATCCCACGGCCAGGATAGGATGGAGATCCGTGGGAGGCTCATTTGGATCACGCCGATGTCCTTCCATATTTGAATGGCTAATTTAGGAAGGGTTAGACCAAGTTAGTTATGCATTATTATATAGTTATTTATTTCTTTATTAATACATTTTGTATAGATATATAAATAGGGATAGTTTTGTACAATAAATTAAAAAAAAAAAATTTCCCTCTCCAATTCTCTGAATTTAACAGCTCCCATAGTTCTTGTGTTTGAAGTTATATATAGAGTGTCATCTTACTTCCTCGTATTATAACCATAACACAATCAGTCACCTGTCAAGTGTAAGTACAAAAGGTCGAGATGTAAACTTCTTCACCCAACTTCTCAATTGACATCAGGTTCCTCTTCAAGCCAAGAATATCCATTAACCTATGAAACTTTCTACAATCTCATTTGCAGCCTTGATGAACATTACTACCTCCAACAACACTCAAGGGCTCCTTGTTAGCAAGCTAAACTTTATTAAAATCTCATGCATGATAGGTAAAGATAAATTCGTTAAAGGGAGTAAAGTAAGAAAACCTCCATATGTACAAGATTTAGGACTCCATAGGACTAATCGCAATAGGGGTTACTGCATCTGTGACATCTTCCATGGCATAAACTACAGATTCATCCATTTAATCTAGAATTTCTCCCCCATTCCTTTGTTGATAGACTATTTTCATAGGGCCAGCCTCTTGCAACATTTCCACCATACACCATTACGACCTTTAGGTGACTCCTCGTTTAAGAATTAAATCTGTCTTATTATTTACCCAAATTTAATTCTACCTCTAGTTTCAAAATTCGAAGCAACAAAAGGAAAGCCTAAACTAATTCTTGTTTCTGGACTTCCTCGTTAAAATCAAGTCATGAATATCATTAATTTCAAATTTGTAGGCCAAAGAGAACTGTCGACTGCTATCTCAATTCCACACCAACTAAATAGGTGATGAGAACAAGCTAAAAGGATGAACTTCATCGTCAACGTTGATTATAATCAAAATCAATTGACTAGTGAACAAAATGAATTAATTGATATGCTCTGCTAGCCTACATCACCTTCCATCATCCTAATATTAAAGAACTTTCTCATTAGATATATCCCGTCAAAAGCATGGACTAGCTAAACGGCAACATAATTGATTATAATACATTAGCAATCTTCTCCCCCAAGAATCATCTAGGTCTAACCTTCTCGGGGAGACTCTAGGCCGGTTTTGTGAATCCTCTCAAGAACTTTTTTCTTAATTACTATGAAATTTCTGAATCACTCTAGGACTTCGACTCAGTACAAAACTCGTACTTTATGCATTGATTTCCATACAATTAATTATTATTTTCACCAATCTCAATGATTTATCAAGGCTCTTCTGCATAGTCTACAGCAACACATTTAAAATTTCACTTGGCATATAGCGTGACAAATTATGCACGATATAAAATATTAGCTTCCCAATGCCATGTAGTACTTCAATTAGTTCAACCATTTAAATCAAGCAAGAAATATTGACCTTTATCATGTTCCACATATTGGTCGACTCAAATAACCACAATCATGGCTCGCATTAAGAGGTGAACTTGTGAAGCACCACCACATCAAGCCAAAGCGTGGGCTCAACATGGATAACCTTTCAAGAACCATTTCTTGAGATATGCTTTCTTCCTCCCAATACCAACACGTCTTTGTATTTTCTCTCAGGATTTTCTAGGGAATCAATTATTTAATCTTTGATCATAGTCTAGCACACAATTTTCTCACAAAAATACACCAAAACACTTCTTCCAAAGTGTCCAACACATTGAAACTTTAATAGTACTCCCAACAAGGATTCAAGAACCAAGAGAATTTTCACTACAATCATTTATTACATTATACGAGAAATCATCATTAAAGTGACAGCCACTGCACTTTTATATATTTTATTGTGTTAATAGGTTAGAGGACTCTGCAACTACCACATGTCATCCTCTATCACCGAGGATGATAAAATTTATAGTCCTTTTGGAAATTAGAGTAACCAAAGAAGAAAAATTTAAGAACATAGGATGAAGTTTATCCCTAAGATTAAAGTTTGGAGGGGGCATGGTAATAGCATATATTTCTCTCCTTAAATGGCCTTTTTTAGCAATTCGCCAATTCTAATACCCCTTTCACTTCTCTTCAGGCTTAAATTTAAAATCAACAAATCACTCACACCTCTTTTTTTCAACTTATATGAATCCTCTCCCTAGCTTGAAATCCCAAGCCTACTCTCTTCTAACCACAATAGTTCCTCCTCTGTATTATTAATATCCACCTTAAAAGAAGTCAAAGATACATCTCCAATAAAATAAGATTATTGTTCACTGAATTTTACATCCATGGACACAAAATTTACATGCAAAAGGATGATAACATTTATAGTACTTTTGACAATCAAAGAAACCAAGGAAGAGAAATTTATGGACACGAGATGACGAGATGAAGTTTATCCCTAAGATGAGAGTGCAAATGAACATAACACACACCCAAATACCCTAGAGCAAAGATTTAAGGCAAAATTAATAATATGCAATTTTGGCTACATCCTCAAAGGAGTTTTGATAGATGATGAAGCAAGCATGCATTCAGTTTATAAGAAAGATGATAGTCATGACTGTTTCAGCCCAAAAAAGCTTAGCAACAAGTATAGTAAAACATAAGGCCCAAGCCACCTGAAGTATGTGACAATTCTTACACTCTATTATGTCATTTTGTTGTGATGTATAGATGAATATTATTTGATAAAGGATGCCATCATCTTTAATTATATTAGTAACTAGTAAGTGATTGATTCAGAAGCTCACACCTATTGTAAAGAAGAAAAAGTTAGGATGAACAATGAAGTACAAAATTGTGTGGCAATCGTTTTTGAAAATTGAGGAATAACATGTATAACAACACTTATAGATTTCAACAAATATAATGATCAATAAAAGACTGAGTATTTATGACCAAATATAGAAGGAATAAAGAAAAGCCCCCAATTTTATTGAAGCTTATTTTAAAAGGATGTAAGCATTGTTCTAGCATAAATGCAATGTTCAAGTCTAAAACTAGAAACAAGAACATTCTAACACGACTGAGATAGGTGATCTAAATGAGAATGCCACAAAAGAATTTCTCCTTATCTGATGTCCCTATTGTTATTTAAAAATCACATCCACGCTCAAATTTCATCTCCATTTCCCCCTTCAAATAGTACAGACCTCCCCATTCCTTGCCAATACTAATCATCTTCTTCAGAAAATTGTCCTGAAACATACAATGAGCATAATGAAAGGTTCAAAACAACTATGATGTTAGGTGATACTAATCAGGGAAAGGAACCTATGGGAGAGATTTAAGTGCAAATAAAATAGAAGATGTGGGGATAACGGAGAAAGTAAGACATTGCTTTCCCAACATCAGCGTAGGGGTCTCATTAGCATCTAGAACAGACATAATAGGTGAAGGTATCAGAGAATCTAAAAAAGAATAATTACTAGTCATATGATCAATGGTCCCTAAATCAATAGCCATAGTGTTAGTGATAGTACAAATAAAGGCCACACCAAAATCACCTTCATAAGAAGATTCCAAGATACATGAGAAGCAAAAATGGAGAGATGTCAGAAAGAACGATCTGAACAAATTTCTTTATTTTCCTTTCACCTTGCTCAAGTTTGAACCACCCCGGATGGCCATGCATCTTCTAGCAAACATCTAAGGTATGACTGGTGTTGTTGCACTGAGTGCAAAAGTGTGAAAAAGAGCTGAAGAAGCAGAAGATGTTGGTTGAGAGTTATTGCTTTGAACAATAACAGCTAAAGCCTCAAAATGATCATCTATGCCCGTGGTGAGTTGCCTTTGCACTTAACAACAGATCATTGAATAGATTTCTCCATGCACGATAAAAAAGAGGCAACCAAAACATGGCTACTACATCTAAATTGTGATCAAGGCCTAAAAAATATATATAGGCACAATGCACAACAATTTATTTCCTTTGCTTCTTAATATCTATTGGACATTTCATATCATTGGACCTACCAAAGATCCATAAATATCGAGTTGAATTCACCGTAGTATTTTTCCATACATCGATCGTCTTGATGTAATTTAAGGGACATCATCAATTCATAGACTTAAGAATAGTTGGAGATGTCAAAATAGCTTCTCCTGATGCATCTCAAACATCCTTGGTCATTCCAAACCGCCCAAAGTATGCCATCAGTTTGTTAGTCATGGAATTGATAAGTCACAATCTCATAAATGCTTCTTCAGCCTCCCATTCATCATAGTTTAGATCATTCTCAGCATGCGTAACTTTTCTCCTTATAATGTAGCCTTACTTTTTCTACCAGTAATATGAATCACCAAATTCTGAAAACAAACACCATAATTACAGCCATCCAATTTAATAATGGGTAGGAGCAAAAGTCTTATGAATGGACACAATGGAGCTTATGCTCTTGGGAATTTCCCTGTGAGTTTTTGTGAACATGGTGGCCACAGTTGAAGGTGATGGCTAGGAAAAAGGAGTTGCCGTTTCAGGAAAAAAAA
>NW_021318708.1:176724-203784 GCF_001605985.2 Dendrobium catenatum
GTAGGCCAAAGAGAACTGTCGACTGCTATCTCAATTCCACACCAACTAAATAGGTGATGAGAACAAGCTCAAAGGATGAACTTCATCGTCAACGTTGATTATAATTGTTGCATCCTGGAATATTCGCGGCGGTAGAGACGTATATGGTTTAAAGTCTTAGCATTGTACGAAGATCCAGCAGGCACACAGATAATAGAGAGGGTGCAGCGTTCATAAGAAACAAAGTTTTTACGTGGAAACCCCTGAAAAAGGAGAAAAACCACATGGTCTGGCCCAGTTTGAAATAATCAACTAGTATTTGTAGTTGATTACAAATGAGGCCCTTCCTTGAGAGAAGGACTTGGCTTGATGTTATAAGTATACATCATATATAGCGCATCAACATAGACATATTTATTTGGTTGGCAGGACCATAGTCGATATGACAGAGGTCGGAAAGACCGTAGTAGACGATGGAAGTTGGAAGCACCGTAGTCGGCAGAAGATAGGGGTCAGAAAAACCGTTGTCATAGTAGGCAACAGAGGTCGGAAGGACCGTAGTCAGTAGAAGACTGGGGTCAGAAAGACCGTAGTTGTAGGGCGGTACTCTGACAGAACTCCGGGCATCAGGTGGTGGTCCGACAGAAGTCCGAGCCTCAAGTGTTTGGTTCAGCAGCGCTCCGATGTCAGGCGATGGTCCATCAGTGGCACTTCAGCGTTAGGGGGAACTTCGCCCTTAGGTGGCACTTCGACGTCTTTGGATGGTCTAGTGGTGGTTCGACATAACCTAGAGGTGGTGCGGCAGAACTCCAGGCGGTAGTACGGCAGAACTTCGGCGGTGGTCGAGGAGGAGCTAGGCGGCTGGAGTCTTCTTCCTTCTCTTCCTTATTCTCTCTTGGCTCTTCCCCCTTTTCAAGAGGAAATGGGGTTCTATTTATAGAATTCTTGAGTGGCATGGCTTGTAAATAAGTGAAAGATCAAGGGTAAATTGGGAGTGGTTTGGATGGACGGCCGATCTTGATTCCCACGATCATGCACCGTTCAATGGACCTTTGACTGTCTTGATGATATCAGAATTTGATGATCTTGGGCTCGTTGGATTCGTCTCATCGAGCCACTCGGTTCAACTATAAGCATGTCATGATTGGAGATCGTTTGGCAACCCAAATTGTGGTTAGACCCTTCCAAAAGTGTTTTGAGTCTTTGATTTGGACTCATTTGGGCTCGGATTGGGTCGATGGTGTCGTTGGGTTTGTATTTCTGAGACGCTCAGTTCGACTGTAAGTTTGCTAAAATCAGAATTCAGATGGTCTCCGATTTAGTTTTTGAAGTTTCCAACTTGATTTTGCCTCAAGATTCGTGCTTGATTGAAACTAGTTTTTTTTGGTGACGTATCAATAATCAAAATCAATTGACTGGTGAACAAAATGAATTAATAGATATGTTCTGCCACATCACCTTCCATCATCCTAATATTAAAGAACTTTCTCATTAGATATATCCCGTCACAAGCTTGGACTAGCTAAACGGCAACATAATTGATGATAATACATTAGCAATTTTCTCTCCCAAGAATCATTTCTTGAGATATGCTTTCTTCCTTCCAATACCAACACGTCTTTGTATTTTCTCTCAGGATTTTTCAAGGGAATCAATCATTTAATCTTTGATCATAGTCTAGCACACAATTTTCTCACAAAAATACACCAAAACACTTCTTCCAAAGTGTCCAACACATTGAAACTTTAATAGTACTCCCAACAAGGATTCAAGAACCAAGAGAATTTTCAACACATTGAAACTTTAATAGTACTCCCAACAAGGATTCAAGAACCAAGAGAATTTTCTCAGCAATCATTTATTACATTATACGAGAAATCATCATTAAAGTGACAGCCACTGCACTTCTATATATTTTATTGTGTTAATAGGTTAGAGGACTCTGCAACTACGACATGTCATCCTCTACCACCGAAGCAGCAAATGCCATTCAAGACATTCAATTGATTATTGTGGGACTTTCCGCAATAATGATCAACTATAAATACCAAGGTTCAATCTCTTTGAGAAGGTAGGTTGGCAAACTAATAAGAGAACAAAGGAAGCTTGCTCTCACTCTCAAAATTCCTCGCTACTCGGTTTATTTCTCGATGTGCTTCTTAGCATCCTCAATGCCCATATTCTCTTATATTCACCCGAGAGCCTTTGTAACCTATGCTTTGTACTCTGCTTCTAGCGAGCATAGGTCATACGATCGGACCACTATAAATTTTATATGTTCATTGTTCTTGTGATTCTTTAGTTTGACCCTTGGCAATTAAGTGACTCAATTTATGCACATTTTCAACTTCTCTCTTCTTTTCCTCCTCAACAAGCAATCCTTCCTCAGTGAGGTAATGAGATGTCATTCACACCACCATGTTCTCGTGCATGCCCAAAAGAGAGTTCAACGCTTCAACTACAAAATATTCCTGCAATATGTTAAAAGAAATATCATTTATCAGGGTTAGTCGTACAGCTCCCAACACTTCTCTATCTAATGGATCCCAATCTTCTTACCTCATCGTTATTAATTTCATCTCCAAGAAAGCTAAATATAGTTTTTTCGATAAATGTAATGATCAATGTGCATCTTCCAATATCCGAATCTTAGTCATTAAACCTATCAATTTTTACCTTTCCATCCTTAGCAGCCATTGCTCTTATTTTTCACTCGAGCCTCAAAGCCCAACTCGAATGATTGTTGTTAGGTAGTGTGGACCATGACAAGGCCAAAATTGGGCTAAAAACAACAATTACTAAACCCATTTTTCAACCCAAAAAAATTAACCTATGAGAAAAGGTCAACTGCTTGATATTTCAGCATCATGTTAGACCAGTCCTGCCGGCCAACCTGGACCGGCTTTAATAAGACATAATAGTCCCACTTGTGTGAGGTGGGATTTCAGCCCGTTTTAGGTGGAACGTCCTCCTGCCCCTTCTTTGCATGTTGGGCCCAGCAATCAATTAAGGTAGGATTAGGAGGGAAAATTCAAATAGGGGGGGGAGGGGGGTGTTGGGTTTTTTATTTCTATTGTATGCTTTAAGTAGTGTCTTCTCCTAGGGGTGGGGGTATCAGATTTTAGCTAAAATTTTAAGTGTTCTTCAGTTTTTGTTTGGACTCTAGTCCTAGAATTTTGTTTATCCCTTAAATACCATCATTTAATCCTAGAACATCGTTTTACTCTATTTTTTATTTTCAGCCCCTTTATCTTAAAGTCCAAAACTAATAATCGATGTTGAGTATATAAATTTTCACTAGGAATAACTTTACAATTTGCAATCTAAACGATCTAATTTTCTAATAAGAAAATAATCAATCTGAGTACTATATCCATTTTTTTATAAGTGATGAGCCGCTCATCTTTTCTTAAATAAGATATTAGTAATTAAAAAATAATATGATAAAATTCTTAACCAAGTAAGTTTTGTAGTTGCATGATGAAGAGCACAATATTTAGCTTTTACACTAGACAATGATACCACATTTTGCTTCTTCACCAAGTTACCAAATTGCCTCCAACAAATTATATATATATAAATATATATATATATATATATATATATAGTAACATAGACTATCAATCGAGTCTAGATTTAGCTAAGTCAAAATTGTATAAGCAGCAATGCTAGATGTCCATGTCTAAAGAATATTCAAATTTGCCTGGATACAACTTTAGATATACCAAGCTATGAGTCATTGTATTCATATGAATTGATTCACAATAAATTGCATATAACAGGTCATAAATCAACTTCCACACCATTCTCAAATATTTCTCCTTGATCGTTGGAACCTAAACAAGATGGACTGTACTGCCATGATTGACTTAAATGGGAGTATTTACACATTCATGGGTAAATTTCCTTTTAACCTAGAGATCTAATGTATACTTCTGTTGAGAGAGAAATATGATGGACCAAATAGGCAAATAAAGTACTGAAGGGCAAATGTTAGGTGAGACTAAGACAAACGGTGATAAGATCAAAATCATAGATAGGACAAACAACATTGAAAGTGGAAAACTTATTGTGCTCTTCTCAATCATGAAGAGGACATCTACAATCTTATGGATTCAAGATTACAGGATCAATTTCAAAGTTGAGGCTTTAAGCGAAAAACAATGTACTTTAGGGTTAATCTCAAAGCAGTCATACAATGACCTTGTAGTTTTATTAAGGTTTGCAGGGGAATAGTAGTAGCATCCCTTTCTCTCCTTACATGGCATTTTTTAGCATGTCTATTATCACTTTCACTCCTCTCTTCAAGTTCAAATTTAGCATCGATAAGTCTTTCACTCAAGTGAAGAAATATGCAACCCACTGTTAATTTCAAAGCATTCATCAAATGATCTAAAAGTTTGGAGGGGGTATGGTAGTAACATTTCTTTCTCTCCTTACTTGCCATTCTTTAGCAGTTATATGATGGACTGTTTGATTTGATTGGGAGGGAATCAGGAAGTTTTCTAATCAAGAGGGGAAGGTTCTTAATTAAAAGAGAATTGTTTAGGAATGTCTAAATTACAATTCAGAGAGAATTATTTAGGACAAAAGAACAAATTTGAATTCAAAATATAAGAGGAAATTATTTAGGGAAAAGGAGGAGGAATTAATGAGGGATTGTTTAGGAAATTTTAATTACAATTGGGAGAGAATTTGATGTGAAACATTTATAGAAATAGGAATTGCTTAAGAATTAATAACAAGTTATTAAGCTTTGATAATTTAAACTCAATATTTCACCAAGATAAGAGTCTAGGATTTCTTAGTTGCAGTTGTTCTTTGGCATGCGGTTACAGGAAGATTAACAAGACAATTTTAAAATAAGAACAAAAATCGAAGTAACACTAGATGCAAAAATAACAAAATCCACAGTTTAACAAATATAAAGTTCACCTCGAGTTCCTCTCACTTTCACTCTTGATAGTGGGGTCAGTGGGAGAATAATTTCAGCAAACCTAGAGATGCCACCAAAAGAAAGAGAACACCTATAGTCTGGCTCAACGAAAAGTTAGCCGGAAGGGAAGAAGTTGGTGGATGCTCGATGATTTGCCACTGTCCGGAGATTGGTGTTCCTCGATGGTAGACGTCAAGGTGAAAAGGATTCGTTCAACGTAGTCGTCGACAGTATCGTCGATCTCCAAGTCAAGGTTGAAGAAGGGAGACCGGAGGATATCTACTCTTCCTTGAAGATCATTCACGAATTCATGATCGTGCTCAGGATCGGCCATTCATGGGGGAAGTAGGCTAAGGGTTGATGTATCTTCTTCCTTGGTATGTAGGTGAAGCAAGGGAGAAGAGAGGAGATGGGGGGAAGAGGAGCTTGGGGGGTTCGGTCAAACTTAGGGAGGCTCCTCTAAGTTCAGCTTTAGGATTAGAGAAAGGTGAGGAAGCAATTTTGAAATCTGAAATTTTAGTTCAGATTTCCAAGGGTGGAAAGGAGGGAGGTATTTGAAATTCAAATCTCCCTTAATGGGGGATTAATTATGAGAGATTGGAGAGAGGGGCCAGCGGCTTAAGAGAGGGTTTAAATGGTTTAATTAATAGAGAGAGGGGAATTAAATGGAGAGATAAAAGGAAAGGGAGAGGGCCGACCAAAGGGGAAAAAAGGTGTCCACATTCGATGTATGAGGACCATTGCATTAATTGTTGATTGGAGACTCAAATCTGAATTAATTTTAGATTTTAGGTGATTAAGGGATCTCCAAAAATAGGTGTAGGCTATTTAGGAATGAATTTAAAATTCAAATTCATTTGAATTTGAATTAGGAAACTTTCTAAATAAGAGTTGGGCTAATTTAGAAAAGTAGTAAAAGTGTAATTGAAGGGGAATCAAGAGGGAGGGGTTGGGCAAGCCGGCAGGTAGGGGTGAAGTTGGGCAGGTCGGCAGCTAGGGGAGAAAAGGTGGGTCTTGATTCGGTGGGGGAGGGCTCGGTGGTGGGGCTTGGGTTGTGGGTTGGGTAGGAGAAGGGAGGCTGACGATGGAGAAGATGGAGGGGGAATTTGACTGGCGATTTGGGTTGGGGATGGGAGTAGGCTGACGGGTTGGAAGAGAGGGGTTGGCCGGTGGTGTCACGACCCAACCCGACCGGGACGGGTCCCGCGAGGTCCCGCTCGCATCGGGTCGTGAGTGCCTGAACTTTCAGACTGACTGAACTGATTCCAGGCTCTGGCTTTGAAATTTGTTTCAGAACTTTCTTCCAAGCATTACACACAGAAACAAACACTCACAGAGCTACTATAAACATCAAATGCAGCGGAACAGATCATCTATATTTTTCTTCCTCAAAAGAATCATGTACAAATACAGCTCATGGCTTTCAGACAGAAAGAAAGACATAACAGAAAAGACATGACTGTACAAAAATCAAAAGGACAAAATACTTATCACAGATCAGACTCTGAACTTCTACTCCTGGACTTCCTTCCCCTTCCCAGAACCTGAAAACCACGCAGAAAACAAGGATGAGCTACAACAGCTCAGCAAGACATCAAACCTCCAATCAAAATCCTCAGAGTCCACATCAAACACATCAGACAGAAATCCGTACAGAAATCGGAACAGAATCGTATATCAAATCAGAACAGAATCAGAATCGTACGTTCTGAAAATTGAGAAAGGCGGAATGTGCCTTACCTTGCGTACAACACTTTCTTGAACAGTCTCGTCGGACGAAAACGGCCCGGCGTCGCCCGAAAATCAACTTTTCCAATTTAGCCCTCGACTTTCTCTCTCCTCAAACTGATTTTGAGATATTTTATGATTTTCTCTCTCTTCAAAACGACTGATTTCAGCTTTAAAACACTCTGATCGGCCAGGCCGATTGCACGATCGTCCTGGACGATCTGAACAAAATCCAATCGGCCTGGGACGATTTCTCAGGACGATAATTAATTTCCAGGGCGATTTGCTCTCTGACTTTTGCCATACACTGATCGTCCGGGACGATCCCAGATCGGCCTGGACGATCCCAGATCGGCCTGGACGATCCATACAGGAAATTTTCCTGTAACTTCTGGACAGAAAACTGGAACAAAAATTGCACTGATCGTCTCGGGACGATCCAGATCGGCCCGGACGATCCTGGAGCAGATTTGATGTTACAGGTGGTGGGTAGAGAGAAAGGGGTAAAGAAAATAAAAACGGATACGAACTGCGAGCCCGACCTCTATCGGCGGCTGACGGGTGATGCTTGGCCCTCTCCTAGGGTTCTCTCTTCTCTCAAGAGCTCACAAGAAAACAAATAACCAAAAACTAAAATTTTTATTAATCAATCATTACCCTCATACAATAGTGAAGACCACTATATATAGGTCTCAAAATAAGAGAAAATAAAAAGACTCAAATGCCCTCGGAGCTACAACATAAAAGAAATCCCTCAGAGGAATACAATGGTAAAAACTGAAATATAAATAAAAGAAATACATAAACGCATCATAAGTATAGACTTTGAATCGTAGCCGACGATCTACGATTCCTCCGATGGTAGACGCATCGAAATCTCCTGTAGATGTCCTCATCAGAATTAATTAAGAAAATAACTCTAATTTGAATTCAAATATGATGGGGAATTTTTTATAAAAAAGAGCCGATTTGGGAGGGAATTATGGGAGCCTATTTAAGGCTAACAATGGTGATTTCAGGATTATGTTTTGAAGTTTGTTGAAATTAGATTCTTAAGTTATTTGAGCTCTAGCCAGCGACTAGAGATTTGGGAGAGCCGAATCTTCCTCTCCAACTGAAGATCCAACAAAATCTTGCTAGTTTCTTTCATACATCTTGCAATAAAAATAGTTTAGGTGTACTCTTCTTCCTAATTTCTTATTTTCGTTAGTTGATTCCGAGAAAATTGTATCAATTTCCTACCAAATTGGTATAAGAGCACTTTTTGGGGACATATGGCGACAAGGAAAGTTTATGCCCTGAAAAAGTGTCTTAAAGGAAATGTTGGCCAAATCAAATCGGCATTTGAGGATAGAAAATTATCAATGGAGGAAAAGTTTTCCAACTTAGAAGGAATGATAAAGAAGTTGTTGGATCTTCACGTCAAAAGACATTATCAAAATCAACAACATTCAATTCATGTCAAGAAGAATTGTCAATAAAGAATGAACAAATTTGCTAAAGTAGTTGAATCTGATGCAAAGTTTTGTTTCATAAATCCTGATTATATCGAGCAAGATTCCAAAGCCTATGTAGTTTCTCAATCTCAAGTGAACAAGAATTCAATGACCTCACCTATGGAGAATCTGGTTCCTGCCAGCTCAACAATACCGGTTACATTGAAAGATGACATGGAGGTGATTTTGGAGCCACTTTCAAAGAGGGAAAATTGTGAAGAAATAAGATTTTGGTGGAGCTGCAAAGTTTGGAGGCGAAGAAGATGGAGAGAAGATAGAAGCATCATATATGATTCAGCCACTCCTACAGCAGTATTGAGAAGTGTTCTAACTAGTTCAGGAGTTGCCTCCACGGGAACACGAGCATGTTATCATCTTGAAGGAAGTAGTTTCACCTATCATTGTTCATTCGTATCGTTGCCCCCAAATCCAGAAGGATGAGATCAAGAGATAGATTAAGGAGATACTGGACGTAGGGATCATTCGACCCAGTATTAGTCCATTTTTCAGTCTGGTGCTAATAGTTGAGTGTTTTAGCAGCAATTTCCATCGTTCCATCTTGAGGACAATGTGACACTTTGGGAGGAGAGTATTGATGGACCAGCCAATTTGATTGGAAGGGAATTATGAAGTTTCCTAATCAAGAGTGAGCTGTTTAGGAATGTTCTAAATCAGAGGGGGATTGTTTAGGAAAGTTTAAATCATAAATAGGAGAAAATTATTTAGGGTAAAAGAACTAATTTGAATTAAAAATCTAAGATAAAATTATTTGGGGAAAAGGAGGAGAAATTAAGGGAGGGTTGTTTAGGAAAGTTTTAGTTACAATTGGGTGGGAATTAATCAGGGAAATAAATCTAATTTAAATTCAAATATAAAAGAGAATTATTTAGGGAAATGGGGCTGATGTGGGAGGGAATTATAGGAGCCTGTTTAAGGAAAACAAAAGGGTGATTTCAAGATTATATTTTAGAGTTTGCTAAATTAGTTTATTCTTAGGTTATTTAGAATCTACCCGACTTCTAAGGATTTGGGAGAGCCGGATCTTCCTCTCCAATTGAAGATCTAACTGTATCTTGTTATTTTCTTTCATATATCTTGCAATAAAAATAGTTTAGGTGTTTTCTTCTTCCTAATTTTTTATTGTCATTCGTTAATTTCGAAAAAATTATATCCATTTCCTTTCGTTATATTACCCCTTTCACTCATCTCTTCAAATTTAAATTTAAAATAAGCAAATCTTTCACTCACGCCTCTTTTTTTCGAATTATATAAATCCTCTCCCTTACCTGAAATCCCAAGCCTATTCTCTTCTAACTACAATAGCTCCTTATCTTTGTTATTAATATCCCCCTTAAAAGAAGTCAAAGATACACCTACAATAAAATAAAATTCTTGTTTACTAAGTTTAAAATTCACAGACACAATATTTACATGTAAGAGGATGATAACATTTATAGTCCTTTGAGAATTAGAGTTACCAAAGAAGAAAAATTTAAGGACATAGGATGAAGTTTATCCCTAAGATTAAAGTTTGGAGGGGCCCTTTCACTCATATATTCAAGTTTAAATTTAAAATCAACAAATCTTTCACTCACCTCTTTTTTTCCAATTATATAAATCCTCTCCCTTACCTGAAATCCCAAGCCTCTTCTCTTCTAACTACAATAGCTCCTTATCTTTGTTATTAATATCCCCCTTAAAAGAAGTCAAAGATACACCTACAATAAAATAAAATTCTTGTTCACTAAGTTTAACATTCACAGACACAATATTTACATGTAAGAGGATGATAACATTTATAGTCCTTTTGAGAATTAGAGTTACCAAAGAAGAAAAATTTAAGGACAGAGGATGAAGTTTATCCCTAAGATTAAAGTTTGGAGGGGCCCTTTCACTCATATCTTCAAGTTTAAATTTAAAATCAACAAATCTTTCACTCACTTCTTTTTTTCCAATTATATAAATCCTCTCCCTTACCTGAAATACCAAGCCTCTTCTCTTCTAACTACAATAGGTCCTTATCTTTGTTATTAATATCCCCCTTAAAAGAAGTCAAAGATACATCTACAATAAAATAAGATTCTTGTTCACTAAGTTTAACATCCACAGACACAATATTTACAAGTAAGAGGATGATAACTTTTATAGTCCGTACAGGAATTAGAGTAACCAAAGAAGAAAAATTTAAGAACATCGGACGAAGTTTATCTCTAAGATTAAAGTTTGGAGGGGGCATGACAATAGCATATCTTTCTCTCCTTACATGGCCTTTTTTAGCAATTCACAAATTCTAATACCCCTTTCACTTCTCGCTTCAGGTTTAAATTTAAAATCAACAAATCTTTCACTCACACCTTTTTTTTTCAAATTATATGAATCCTCTCCCTAGCTTGAAATCCCAAGCCTACTCTCTTCTAACCACAATATTTCCTCCGTATTATTAATATCCACCTTAAAAGAAGTCAAAGATGTCTCCAATAAAATAAGATTATTGTTCACTAAATTTTACATTCAAGAACCAAAATTTACATGTAAGAGGATGATAGCATTTATAATCCTTTTGACAATCAGAGTAACCAAGGAAGAGAAATTTAAGGACATGAGATGAAGTTTATCCCTAAGATGAGAGTGCAAATGAACATAACACACACCCAAATACCTTAGAGCAAACATTTAAGGCAAAATTAATAATATGCAATTTTGGCTACATCCTCAAAGGAGTTTTGATAGATGATGATGCAAGCATGCATTCAGTTTATAATAAATATAATAGTCATGACTGTTTCAGCCCAAAAAAGCTTAGCAACAAGTATAGTAAAACATAAGGCCCAAGCCACCTAAAGTATGTGCCAATTCTTACACTCTATTATGCCATGTTGTTGTGATGTATAGATGAATATTATTTGATAAAGGAAGCCATCTTCTTTAAATATATTAGTAACTAGTGATTGATTCAGAAGCTCACACCTATTGTAAAGAAGAAAAGGTTAGGATGAACAATGAAGTACAAAATTGTGTGGCAATCATTTTTGAAAATTGAGGAATAACATGTATAACAACACTTTTAGATTTCAACAAATATAATCATCATTAAAAGACTGGGTATTTATGACCAAATATAGAAGGAATAAAGAAAAGCCCTCAATTTTATGAAGCTTATTTTAAAAGGTAGTAAGTATTGTTCTAGCATAAATGCAATGTTCCAGTCTTAAAACTAGAAACAAGAACATTCTAACACGACTGAGATAGGTGATCTAAATGAGAATGCTACAAAAGAATTTCTCTTTATCTGATGTCCCTATTGTTATTTAAAATCACATCCACGTTCAAATTTCATCTCCATTTCCCCCTTCAAACAGTACAGACGTCCCCATTCCTTGCCAATCCTAATCATCTTCTTCAGAAAATTGTCCTAAAACATACAATGAGCATAATGAAAAGTTCAAAACAATTATGATGTTAGGTGATCCTAATCAGGGAAAGGAGCCTATGGGAGAGATTAAGTGCAAATAAAATAAAAGATGAGGGGAAAACGGAGAAAGTAAGACATTGCTTTCCCAACATCAGCGTAGGGGTCCCATTGGCAACTAGAACAGACGTAATAGATGAAGGTATCAGAGAATCTTAAAAAGAAGAATTACTAGTCATATAATCAATGATCCCTAAATCAATAGCCCAAGTGTTAGTGATAGTACAAATAAAGGCTACACCAAAATCACCTTCCTAAGAAGTTTCCAAGTTACATGAGAAGCAAAAATGGAGAGATGTCAGAAAGAACGATCTGAACAAATTTCTTTATTTTCCTTTCACCTCGCTCAAGTTTGAACCACTCCGGATGGCCATGTATCTTCTAGTAAACATCTAAGGTATGACTGGTGTTGTTGCATAGAGTGCAAAAATGTGAAAAAGAGCCGAAGAAGCAGATGTTGGTTGAGAGTTATTGTTTTGAACAATAACAGCTAAAGCCTCAAAATGATCATCTATGCCCATGGTGAGTTGCCTTTGCAACAGATCATTGAATAGATTTCTCCATGCATGATAAAGAAGAGGCAGCCAAAACATGGCTACTACATCTAAATTGTGATCAAGGCCTAAAAAATATATAGGCACAATGCTCAACAATTTATTTCCTTTGCTTCTTAATATATATTGGACATTTCATATCATTGGACCTACCATAGATCCATAAATATCGAGTTGAACTCACCGTAGTATTTTTCCATCCTTCGACTGTCTTGATGTAATTTAAGGGACATCATCAATTCATAGACTTAACAATAGTTGGAGATGTCAAAATAGCTTCTCCTGATGCATCCCAAACATTCTTGGTCATTCCACACCGCACAAAGTATGCCATCAGTTTGTTAGTCATGGAATTGATAAGTCACAATCTTATAAAAGCTTCTTCAGCCTCCCATTCATCATAGTTTAGATCATTCTCAGCATGTGTAACTTTTCTCCTTATAATGTAGCCTTACTTTTTCTACCAGTAATATGAATCACCAAATTCTGAGAACAAACACCATAATTACAGCCATCCAATTTAATAATAGATAGGAGCAAAAGTCTCATGAATGGACACAATGGAGCTTATGCTCTCGGGAATTTCCCTGTTAGTTTTTGTGAACATGGTGGCCACAGCTGAAGGTGATGGCTAGGAAAAAGGAGTTGCCGTTTCAGGAAAAAAAACGGTTGCAGCAACAGAAATTCTATTATTGTGGCTCTTACACGAAATTAGAATTAATGGTTGAATTGCTTTATCTGTATATCTCAAGTGGGTTTCATACATGATACAAAAAACTACTCTAGGTAAGTAAATTAATCTAACAACTAACAGTCTAATACCTTGATTTTAATACATTAATTCCTATGCAAATAAGAAATTTTGAACAAGGAAACAAAACAAATACAATAATTGTTGCAACTAACTATACAAATTAATTCAGACAACTGTGCACAATAATTCTTGTAGCCTTCTATGTAAACTATGAATATCTAATTAAGAGCTTTCTCAAGTTTTTTATGAACAAGTAGATGTACACAACAAATTAAAAAAAAAAAAAACTTATTCCTGCAAGAAATGAGTCCAATAAAAGTCTTTTAAAAATGCTATTATTTCTATGAATTAAGAAAGAGATCCTTTTTTACAAGATATAAAAGAAAATCTCATGATAAAAATGGCTCATTAGAAAAGTTACTAGTTTGAACAAGAAAACGAAATATTTCCTTTTCACTTCACCTAGTACTTCTACTCTGTGCAATCATTATGATTTTCATAACAATATTAGAACTTTAGAATATGAGAATGCAATTATTTTAAATGATTAATTGTTAAATAGTCTATTTTCTTGCAATTATGATTTGAATGCTTTAGGTTCTAAGATTTAGAAATTCAGAATACCAGTTTGCAATGCAAACATAAAGATTTATCGATTGTTTCTATTAGTACTACTTATGGCACATTTATTTCTTGTATACAAACATCTCAATTGCAATCACAAGTGCATATAAATTCTCAAGTTATAAATAAAAATAGAATTCTGAAATCTCTTATGCATACTGTATACAATATGCAATGTTAGCATTATCTGACAACATTTTATGTTGAAGCAGATTAAAATAATCAGAAATAAAAGCTAAAGTACATAAAATATGATTTAACCTTCATTAGAGCAAAAATCAAATATGAATGATAATATGCAAGTGTAGTCTGTATTCTATAGCACGCAGAACATTAGAATTACTGTCATTTTAATAATATGATAACACGTATACCATTTACAGTAATTCAGATATTCTCGAGATTAGAAGAATACAGATACTAAAGGGAGAAAACAAATGGCTGATATAAAGTAACACCGACCTTAAAAAATATCTCTTATAGGCATGCATAGGTAGAGAAGATTGATAACTAACATTCTGAGGTAAGAAACTGACAAATATTCCAATGCTTTTCAGCTTCCGTATCATTATATAAATATTAAAGGAGCTACCTTTAAGAAGTTTCCATGCCATTCTTTGTGAACAATAATGCACAGCAAGTCTCTCCAGCACCCGTCTAATTGTTACAGCTGAAGTCTGTAACACACGAATAACATAACACAATTAAGCTATCTCAACAAACAAATATAAAACAATGAAAAGAATAGCAAATAAAATATGCAAAACAAAAAATGGGTTGATTAAAAATAAACATTAAATAAAAAAAACAAGAAATGCAAGGATTAAACCCTTAATTTTATCAATTAGGAGTGCAGACAGCCCAATATAGAAATAAAGGTGAAAGAAGTATTAATAAAAGATCAGCAAGTTGAACATCAAAAGCGGGTAGCGGGTAGCTGGTAGCTGAAAAATATGAGTCTTCTTCTTTCTTTGACAAACCTGAAAAATATATGCGTATACACTATTTGAAAGCATAAATATTGTGTATTAAGATCAGCAAATTAACACTTATGATTTTATGACTATTCACTTTATTTGTTTTATTTTGATTTTTTTTTCAATTTCAGTTATTTGAAAATATGCATGTGATGATGTTGCCGATGAGAACATGAGGTGTTCTTTATTATTATGACGTCTCTGGTTTGGGCTTTTCACAGGTCTGGGTTGACTTCATAGACAGTTAAACGTAATTGATTGGAACGGACCAGTTGTTCTGTTGTATGTTTATATGGATAAATGGAAATTGGACTTATAAGTTGTTGGATTGTTAGCTCCCTATCTTATAGCAAATTTTGGTCTTCAGGTAATATAGCATGGTGCTCAACAATGCTTACCTATTTGAGTATTTTGTTTCCTCTTCATGCCTAAGTTCATGTTGGATGTGAATTTTTTCGTGTGGCGCAAGCGATGATTATCCAGGGGAAGCAAACTCCATGTACCATTCTGATACTTTCTTTCTTATTTTCTGTTATTTTTATATTCTATATTTTAGTTATTGGTTTGCCTACCTTGCTGGATTTGATCAACACTCATACAATCTTTGTTTTTTATTGTGGTGATTTTAGATTAACATGTAGTTTTCATTGATCTTGAATTTATATGCTAAATTTATATTTTTAAAATCATTAAATTATCATTTATGCCAATTTTGTGTGCTATTTTTATTAAAAAAGATAAAAATATTTATTTTAATTGACGGTCGATGAACAATAATTTCTATTTTTTGTGCATTGTATCATATAGTTCCATTAGGAAAGCCAAGACCCTAAAACTTCCTAAATTAATTTGATGAATAGCTGACATGGCCCAACTTTTGTTTCGAACTTTAAATCTAATATTCAAAAAGGAATACTGAGTATGATAACCTTGGAGTATCCCTGTATTCAATACATTCAATATATCTAATTAGAGATTTTCATAAGCCAAGGTAGCTCTAGATCAACTCATTTAATGACCCATGAGCCAAGCTTGAGTTAACAAGTCACACTTGTTATTAACCGTGTTGAAGACAAAGCTGCATATGGCTCAGCTCGTTGTCTTGATGAGCTGGTTCATCAGAGCACATGTGTCAAGCTTTTGCTTAGTTCTAGTTTGCAAAATTATAGAAAGAATTATACATTGGTCCCAAACTAGG
This sequence comes from Dendrobium catenatum, assembly GCF_001605985.2. Classification (NCBI taxonomy): domain Eukaryota; kingdom Viridiplantae; phylum Streptophyta; class Magnoliopsida; order Asparagales; family Orchidaceae; genus Dendrobium; species Dendrobium catenatum. Next base: position 192,440 of record NW_021318708.1, read on the forward strand.
TTCTTCCAAAATTACATAAAAGCTGTTTACAATGAACCACCTTAAAGCAGTTTTCAGCAGGCACATCAAACCTTCAACACAAAGCTATATTTGAAGTTCCAAAGTCAATCAATAAGGTTAGTTTGGTCATTCTCAAAGTCCCACTCCAACTTCGACGAGGATGCTAAGAAGGTCTACTAATGTTAGACCGGTCCAGAGAGGACCGGTCCAGCCGGTCCAGAGAGGACCGGCTATAAAAGTTTACGGGAGAAGAAAACAGGCGGAGGGAGCCAGGGAGCCGGCGGACACAGCAGGGAAGAAATAGGTGGGGTCCACTTGTTTTTCAAATTGAATCTTGGAGCCAAAAGGAGTGGAAGCAAGGGCAATTAAGTCCTTTTATGTTATTTTTGAATTGTATGCATTAAATAGGGAGAGAAAGGATAGATTAGGGTTATGTTGAATTTGCTTGTAGTTCTTTCTTGTTCTTCGTTGGTGGCTAGGCTCTAGATCGAATTCTAGAGATTGGGAGAGTGCGATCCTCCTCTCGAATAGAGGATCCTTGTATCTTTGCTATTTTCCTTGCATCTATTAGTAAAATACAAGTCCTTTCTCCACATTTTCTGCAGTTTTTCTCTGTTTTTCTTCAGATTTGGGCTGTTTTCCTGCTGTGGACAGCGGTTGGATTTGTGATTTGTTGCCAGAGTGATTAGGAAATACTTGAAATCAAGTATTTCCTATCAGATTAATTATTAAAAAGTCTATTTTTTTGCAATTATGATTTGAATGCTTTAGGTTCTAAGATTTAGAAATTCAGAATACCAGTTTGCAATGCAAACTTAAAGATTTATCGATTGTTTCTACTAGTACTACTTATGGCACATTTATTTCTTGTATACAAACATCTCATTGGAACCACAAGTGCATATAAATTCTCAAGTTATAAACAAAAATAGAATTGTGAAATCTCTTATGCATACTGTATACAATATGCAATGTATTCAATTTTAGCATTATCTGACAACATTTGATGTTGAAGCAGATTAAGATAATCAGCAATAAAAGCTACAGTACATTAAAAATATGCTTTAACCTTCATTAGAACAGAAATCAAATATGAATGATACTACTACACGCAGTAGAATTACTGTCATTTTAATAATATGGTAACTAGTATACCATTTACAGTACTTCAGATACTCTCAAGATTAGAAAAATACAGATACTAAAGGGAGAACAAATGGCTGATAAAGTAACACCGACCTAAAAAAAGATCTCTTATAGGCATGCATAAGGTAGAGAAGATGGATAACTAACATTCTGAGGTAAGAAACTGACAAATATTCCAATGCTTTTCAGCTCCCGTATCATAATATAAATATTAAAGGAGTTACCTTTAAGAAGTTTCCATGCCATTCTTTGTGAACAATAATGCACAGCAAGTCTCTCCAGCACCCGTCTAATTGTTACAGCTGAAGTCTGTAACACACGGATGACATAACACAATTAAGCTATCTCAACAAACAAGTATAAAACCATGAAAAGAATAGTAAATAAAATATGCAAAATAAAAAAAATGGGTTGATTAAAAAATAAACATTTAATAAAAAAACATGAAATGCAAGGATTAAAACCTAAATTTGATCAATTAGGAGTGCAGAGAACCCAATATATAAATAAAGGTGAAAAAAGAATTAATAAAAGATCAGCAAGTTGAGCATCAAAAGCAGGTAGCTGGTAGCTGGAAAACATGAGTCTTCTTTCTTTGACAAACCTAACAAAGACTATGATGTGATGGAGATATGTGCGTATACACTATTTGAAAGCATAAACAATGTGTATTAAGATCAGCAAATTAACACTTATGATTTTAGGACTATTCACTTTATTTGTTTTAATTTTTTTTTCAATTTCAATATGCATGTGATGATGTTGCCTATGAGAACATGAGGTGTTCTTTATTATTATGACTTCTCTGGTTTGGGCTTGTCACATGTCTGGTTTGACTTCATTGTCAGTTCAACGAAATTGATTGGAACGGACCAGTTGTTCTGTTGTATGTTTCTATGGATAAATAGAAATTGGACTTATATGTTGTTGGATTGTTAGCTCCCTATCTTATAGCAAATTTTGGTCTTCAGATACTATAGCATGGTGTTCAACAATGCTTGCCTATTTAAGTATTTTGTTTCCTCTTCACGCCTAAGTTCATGTTGGATGTGAATTTTTTGGTGTGGCGCAAGCGATGATTATCAAGGGGAAGCAAACTCCATGTACCAGGCTGATAGTTTCTTTCCTATTTTCTGTTATTTTTATATTCTGTATTTTAGTTATTGGTTTGCCTACCTTACTGGATTTGGTCAACACTCATACAATCTTTGTTTTTTATTGAGGTGATTTTCGATTAACATGTAGTTTTCACTGCTCTTGAATGTATATACTAAATTTATATTTTAAAAATCATTAAATTACCATTTATGCCAATTTTGTGTGATATTCTTATTTAAAAAGAAAAAATATTTATTTTAATTGATGGTCTATGAACAATAATTTCTTCTTCTTTTTTTTTTTTTTTTTTTTTTTTTTTTTTTTTTTTTTTTGGTCTGTGTTTTTTGTGCATTGTATCATATAGTTTCATTAGGAAAGCCAAGACCCTAAAACTTCCTAAATTAATTTGATATACAGCTGACATGGCCCAACTTTTGTTTCTAACTTTAAATCTAATATTCAAAAAGGAATAATGAGTATGACAACCTTGGAGCATCCCTGTATTCAATACATTCGATATATTCCCTGTATTCAATACATTCGATATATTCCCCGTTTTCAATGCATTCGATATATCTAATAATCTAATTAGAAGTGTTCATGAGCCAAGGTAGCTCTAGATCAACTCATTTAATGACACATGAACCAAGCTTGAGTTAACAAGCAACGCTTGTTATTAACCGTGCCGAAGACGAAGCTGCATATGGCTCAGCTCGTTGTCATGATGAGCTGGTTTATCAGAGCACACGTGTCAAGCTTTTGCTTGGTTCTAGTTTGCAAAATTATAGAAAGAATTATACATTGGTCCCAAACTAGGTTCTTCCAAAATTACATAAAAGCTGTTTACAATGAACCACCTTAAAGCAATTTTCAGCAGGCAAATCAAACCTTGAACACAATGCTTATATTTAAAGTTCCAATGTCAATCAATAAGGTTAGTTTGGTCACTCTCAAAGTCCCACTCCAACTTCGACGGGGATGCTAAGAAGGTCTACTAGTGCTGATAAACAGAATAGGCTACTAGTGACAACAAGAAGGAAGGCCAACAGATTTACATGCCAAGAAACGTGTGTTGTAACTCCTTTCATCGTGGTTTCCATATATGCAATTAAGCACTGCTTATCCTTTGCTGTTGGCATCTTTATCGCTCTTGAAAGGTGACTAGTATTTATTTTAGAATGAACTTGTCCCTTCTTTCTTCAAAAAATAACCTTTCCATGGTGCATGACAAGAAAAATATGGTTTCAATAACTTTCATTCATCTAACAAAGAAAATAAGTCTTCTCTGTGGCTTTGACAATTAAAAACAAAATTACCAATGGCATACAAAAAGACACAATAATAGAAATCTGTATGAGTGAAAAGAGATGAAAATAAAAAAGGCGCTCACCTCACGAACTATTTGTTTGAGTGAATTGTGGAATGGGGTCAATAAATCAACATGGCTTTCTTTGGGCTCATCTTGTAGGAGATCATCACCATCTTCTACTGGTGGGTGAACTTCAATAAGGGGCAAATAGAACTGCAAGAAGGACCTTAGGGATGTGAGAGCCAGAGATCTAAGTTGAAAAGCTGAGAATAGAGGCCTAAGCTCTATTGGGTACTCTTTACACTTAAATGTAATAGACTTCTCATTTTCAGTTGCACTACTAAGATTGGGGATGTAATTTTCATTCCATGCAATAGTGGCACCAGCATCACAATAGGCAACAGAAATTCCTCCATCACTGCAATTAGGTATGCAAAACCATTAGAAGAAAGGCTAGAAAATTACAAGTTCCTGATGCAACATAAGCTGAAAAATTAACATCATAAAACTTTGAACTGGAAGACCCATCTTAAAACCATGATATAGTACATCTCACCAAAAAAGGAAAATATTAAAAATCATTAAGCTTAGCTGAGATTCAATGGAATATTTATACTTTACACAAGCAAATTAAATAATGTGCATGATCATCATTTGAATAAAGTTAAGTTGATTGATCACAGATCTGACCTTCTATGAGAAGGATGTTATGCAAATTCCCAAAAGATATCACTTGTGTCAAATACACACGGACTTTATTAGACAAGACCCAGAACCTCTATATGAGCCAACAACACAGATTACATCCCCAAAATCATGATTAGACTGTAAATAAATGAAGATCACAAGCATCTCAAATATTTTTATTAGGAGGATTATTATTCTATGTATCATTTTCAGAATGAACATACCATAGAAGCTTCTCAAAAAAGCTCTGCTGCTTCGGTGACAAATAAAATTGCTATTCATTTCAAAACTACAACTTTTGTCAGACAAAGGATGGTTGCTTATATTCAGCTAGCTTTGGCACATGCCACAACATCACATGATTTATAAATACTGTGCATAATGCTACTTTTGCCTGTCTGCAAAAAGTAGCATTTTCTTCTTCAATTTGATGATAAATATTATTTATTGACAACCGAACAATTTGAACTCTAAGACGGATAAATCTAATCCTTGTTAACAGTTCATAGTTACAACTGAAGTCTCTAACAAAGCAACAGCCACATCCTCATTCCTAGGGGTTTTCTCCCATATCATAGGGTGAGCAAGTGCTTCATAGCAACAATCTCAATTAACAAAATATTAGCTTCTATACCTATGTTTTAATGGATAAATAGAGAGAGAGTGTGAGAATTCATTTTCAAAGTGATGCATGCAAAGGGGGGGTCAAAACAATATGAGAATTTGTTTTGACCCTTGGGCTGCTGATGCTCTCGGTTTGGGCCTTGTTTGCTTTGATTTGAAGCTAATTTTTGGGATCTACTTGGTTCTAGCTCATAAATGCTTAAGTTGTGACTTTAGCTCATTAATTCAAAAAGGTTTCTCTACTAATTTCAGCTCATTATGTGCGGAAAAGTTTGGCTTTTCCCCTTCCCCATGCTGCCCACTCGTTTTCCTCCTTGCTCCCTCGATTTCTCTTGGGCTTTTGTTGTTCCCGTGCCTTGGCCCTTTGTTTCCTGTGCTGGCTGGTTTTCCTGTGCATTGGCCCTTTTTTCCTGTGCTGGCTGGTTTTCCCGTGGCTGCCTACTTGGTTCCCGTGGCCTTCTTTTCTCTGTTTCCTGTACCGGTTTGGGGCTGCTATTTGGTGGCAGTTGGCGTTTCATTTCCCTAAATCTAATAGGTTTAATTAATGCTTTAGGGGCTGTTTAGTTGTCTTCTTTTGTTTATAAAATGGAGATGTTTTGGCATGGAATAGGGAGGTGAAAATAAGATTTTTGGGACAAAAACCTGAGGGGTTTTTCTTCTTTGTTGGAAAAAGCTTGCGAACTTGTTCCATCCCTTCTCCTTCTTCTAGGATAACTTGTGAGTTATGCCTTCTTCATCTTGGCTTCTAATCCCCTTCTTCTCTACGCAAGAATCCACCCCACATGTATCCTTCTTCTCAAATGATGGAATTACAACTTTAGGAGTTTATGTTTTGAAAGTTTGTTTGAGTCATTTGTAAGCGTCAAAGGTTTGTAAGTCTTTTATATTAAAGTGAATTTGTTTTTAGTTCAATTGTCGCATTTTGTGTTCTTTGGTGTAGTTTCTATTATCTAGGAAGAGTAACATCTGCTCGCAAAAATTTGGGCCCTCTCCCAAATTTTTGTTTGCATCACAAAGGTAATCAAAAGACAAGGGGATCCATGTCAATTTAGAGTGTATTACAATTTATTGGCTTTTAATCTTCAAGAAAGAGAGAAAAAAACAATTTAAGTTCATACAATATATATGCATCTCTCTATATAGTACATTTTATAGATATTAATGTACAAAAAGAGTGCCTATCATTTCCAAGGGATCTTCATTTCAAAATTGTATAGATATTAGTCTTTTAAAGGGAAGCGACGAAGTTGTTTATCTACATTCTACACAGCTAAAGTCCTGATCGAATCCATCTAAATGGCATCTATATACTGATAATCTGATATACTATGTAGTAAAAGATGATGTTTCTCTTTAATTAATTCCTAAATAGGAGCCCCTCGTGTGTGGTTTAATCTACAAAACATGTTGTAATTTATCAAAGCAACTTCGTTAAAAACAATGCCAGCAAACACAACACTGCTAATAAGAAGATAGAATAATCTTTTTAATGGTGCCATGACAACCAACACTTTTGTAACAAATTTATCCAATGAAAAAAGCATTCCTTACGAAATTATACTTTGCACTTCTTACAACATTATTTGAAGAGGTGTCTTTCTGGCACTTCACCCAACTACAGACTCATACAAGCTTTCTACTTTTCTCTACACGCTTCACAAACAATAAATAAATTTATTCCAATAAGCCAAAAACATGAACACGGTCGCCTAAGAAACAACAACGTCCACTCATCTTGAGAAGCGCAACCACCAAAAAAAATTGGTTCCAACTAATTCAAATGAATTGTACTCAAGTGCGAGAAAGCATGAATCTTGAAATCATTTGAAATCACCGGAAGTAATATAAAAAGAAAAGAGCCAGATGTAGCTGAAATAAATGAATTTAAGGAGAGGGATACCGACAGCTCACCCGAAAATGGCTCTAGAAGCGAAGGGCTTGGAGGCAGCGATGTACGCGGCGGCCGCCGAGGCGGCGGCACTAGCTGTGAGGAGAGCATGTGAATGGAGCAATAGGGCGGAGGAGGAGGAAGAGGAGGAGGAGCCCTGTGCGCTCTTCAGTAGATTGAGAATAAGAGATATTCCCGCCATCCACGTCTGCCCTAGAAAAACTTCAAAGGTTACGAAACCTGCTGCAAACAGAAGCGAGAGAGAAGCGAGCTACTTCGATGATGTCTTCCCGATGATCACCTCGTAAGGATATGCGGGCACTGCGACTTATGGAGATTGCAGTGACTTTTTTATTCGATACTATTAATTTTCTAATTATTTATTTAGATGTTATTTTTAATAGGTGTTACTAAATACATTGGTAATTATTTCATTATTATTTTTAATAATTAATTATTTAATTATTATTTATACAATTAATTATTTAAATGATATTTTAATAAGTTCTTAATTACTAAACATACTATTAATTATTGAACCATTATATTACTTACTTATTATTTAATTATTTTAAAATATTAATTATCAATTAATTTGTTGGGTATTATTTTAATACAATTTTAATTACTATTATAGTAGTAATTATTAAATATACCATTAATTTAATAAATTTCGGTAATTTAATAAATTTAGGCTTGTCCCTTCACAGTATGTGTGTCTATGGTTTGTTTTTCCTCCACAGTTTATTCGTTGTTTGTTGTAAAATTTCGTACTCATCAAATCGACGAACGGTGGAGTCGTGTAAGGATAAATTGGACAAAGCAGACGAAGGGTACGAAGGGGTTTGTTCTATCATTGTGTTGAGTTGTGACAAGCAACTCTCAAAATCTAATTTTATAATATTTTAGATTCTCTTTCAATATTCATTTTAAAAAAGCTACATACTACAAAGACAGTAAAACATTCAAATACTGAAAATAAATGCATCCACAATATTTTTTTTCATTTCATCAAAATGTATCGACATTACAGTTCTTTATTACAAGCACAAGCTACATAACTGAATAATAAACTAGATATGATCATATAAAAATCAAAATAGATAAATACTTATAATCTCAAATAATATCCTAAACTGCTAATCAACAGACTCTTTTCTCATCTTATATCCTGAAAATGAGAAGCAAAATCACTGTGAGCTAAAACAACTCACAATAGGAACATAATCTGGCCACACAATCCAATCTAAATTTCTAAATTCTTTTATTAAATATTTTACTGAAAATTAAAAAAGTAGTTAAATACAGTATAATAAATCACTGCATATAGAAATATAATAGGAACATAACAATTATTTGATTATAAAAAAATAATACTAAGCAAATTAATAAGTTACAATTCACGTCATAGATCAGTTTATATCACATTCCATATAACCAGATAAAATCTCAAAGAAATCTGGCCCATATGACTCCTTTTTTGTGCTTATAGCATCAAAACATATCACATGTTCATGTGTGGGGCATAATCTCAAAAGATTTTGGCCCTTTATAGCTCCAAACAATTTCCTAACATAAACATAATCTCAGAGGATTCTAACCTCTTACAATTCTCAACATGTATAATTTAATCACATATGCATATATATATCATCACATTATAGTGGTTAAAGAGCAATTGAGTGCGTGTTAGAATTGCATAGTGTTGTATAACGGTAAACAACATAAAATCTTACTATGCCAAAAAACAAATTTTCAAAAAATTACTAAATTATCACAGATTGCATAATTAACACTATTTTTCACAGTATATATAATTTTATATTCAATAAAAATTCCACAAATTTTAAAACCCCTGTTGTAAAATTTTCAGAAAATATTTAAAATATGCATAATCTTAATCTCTATTACATATAAAAGTTGCAAGATAAAAAAAATTTCAGTATAAAATTATTCTCATTTTTTGCTAGCAAAAATAGTAATTTGATCATAAATTAGATTAAAGCTTTGTATTTTTAAAATTTGAGATAGGTATAATGTGATCCACCTCTATCCAGACAACATTTTGAATTGTGCCGACGGGTGAAAACAACATGAAAATACTAAGAAATCCTCTTTTTTCCTCCCCAAATTCTCTTCTTACTATTTTTTCTAATCGAGTAAGAGGTCCTCAACATTTCAAAATTCATATCTTAAATCATAAAAATAAATTAGAATATAATTATCGCATCTCAAACTTTTTCCAAGCAGCTTCTCTTTCTGCCTTGTTCTTTCACTGAACTTTAAGCATAAGAATTTTTTACTCAACTTTTTTATAATGTATTTTCAAAATTAGATATCCATTTTCTCAGAAGTGATACGTAAAACACATTATGAATTTTTGACATCTAAAATGACAACTATAACATTTAGGTAGCTTTCTCAATCCTTTCAACAACTTCAAATGGTTCAGCATGCATTGGGCTCAACTTCCTTTCCTTGCCAATTATGTTAATGTCCTTCATCAGCCTGATTTTCATATATATAAATCTCCTACATGAAATTCTACAGTCTGATGCTTAGCGTCAAAATACTATCATTGCCTATCATGTATAATCTTTAATCTGTCTCTAATTAAATGAATTTGTTTAATACCATCATCAACTAAAGATAAACAATCATATGTCTATCACCCACCTCTATCAAAGTCAAAGGAGTCATACACTTCCTATCATACAGAGCTTCGTATGGAGTCATACCTATACTTGACTGAAAATTACTATTATAAGCAAACTTGATAAGAGGAATGTGATCTTCCTAACTGCCACCAAAATCCATAATACAAAGTCTTATAAAATCCTCCATTACATGTATAGTCCTTTTGGATTATTCATTTGTCTATGGATGAAAAGTCATACTAAAATGCAATTTAGTTCCCAAACTTTGTTGAATGCCTGTCCACCGTCTGGAGGTAAAATGGTCATCACTATCAGAGACTATAATCTTTAGTATTCATGCAATTAGATGATCTCACGCACATTTGCCTATTATATATTGCACATTGATGCATAAAATGAGTTTTTGTAGTTATTTTCTCGAAGAGTGATACTTGTATAGTTGATCTGCTTAACCTACTAGAAGGTCGTTAAGAGAATATATGATTTATTCCATCTCATCATGTAACATTGAAGTCTATAATAGCTTCAAAAATTAACATTCAACATAAAATAGATTATTGTATGTGGGCAAATCCTACCATTAGTTATTATCTCTAACCTTCTTCAATACTTTGAATGAGTTATACCAAATGGTTTTATATTTTTATCCCTGACTTTTGATCTTTTTTGGATAATATGAAGTCATATAATATCTTCTTCGAACTTCTTTTGTTCTTGACGTCTTTCATGGCGACCTTATAAAGTTGTTAAGCCTTCTTGAGCTAGATCTTTATCTTAGAGTGATTCTTGTGAATATTCTCTATAAATTTATATGCTCTCTTGATGCCTTTATTTCAGCCCTCAACTATAGTAACTACTTTTCCCGTGAACTCCAAATTAAACAACATTTTAGATAAATACCATATGCAAACCTTGAATAGAGATAGACTTATAATTTTTTTGGATTGTACCACACAAACAAATTTGAAATATTATAACCTCTCTTCCTAGGTCATTAGATATCGTGCATTGAATCCTTGTAATAGTTGCACCATAATCTGATTCACCAACTCTATTTGGGTGTTAGTACGTGGATGGAAGTAGATGCCTCTCTTTAGTGTTTAACCATCATTATCTAAAGTGATTTCTATAATGATTTTATATCTAATATAATCAAGTTCAATAAGCTAAAATGCTCCCAAACATTATTGAATAAGAGATGTGCCACATCTTCTCATATGATGATATACTTGCACACCATGAGGAATATTGTATTTGAAAACCTATCCAATGTAACAAAAAATATAACTATGATCAATGCTAGTCATCCCAAAAAGTCTATGGAGAATCCATAGTCATTTTAGCTTACAAGGAGTGCATAATATATAAAATGGATTATTATTATTTATTTTAGATTTTAGATATCTAGATATTTAGATGTGCTTCAATTTCATTGGTATCTACATGTCATTAGAGTAAAATGCTATATTGTTGAACCTATAGCCCAAAAAATATTAATATGTTGGCACTAATAGGGTCAAAACTAAGCAACCTCATGAGACTATGCATTGCACCAAGTGGTTATTTCATTACAAGTATTTATAATTAAATTGTAAGAACCAGCTGGTCCAGTTCAGTCAGATCGAACCTTGCACTAAAACAAGCAGGTGAATTATATCCTCATGAAAGGAAAGAGTCTCTCGCTACATTTATTTTGGATGGAGAAGTAGAAAGGTGGTAAAGAGGCCAACACAAAGACATACTAGAATATACTATAAATTTATTGATTAAGTTGGAAGACTTTATGGAACTTTTCAAAGAATGGTTTGTACATATGTCAAAAAGGAGGAAGATGCAAGACAATTTTGTAAGACTAGTTTAAAAAGAAAAAACAATGATGCTGTCACGACCCAACCCGATCGGGACGGATCCCGCTCGCATCGGGTCGTGGGGCCTG
>NW_021318709.1:0-32309 GCF_001605985.2 Dendrobium catenatum
ATGAATTTCGAAGAAATAAAATAAGTTGCTGACCTCTTTGGGCTTTTTGATATGACATCTCACCTTATGGAGGGCAGGAGGAGTATTTATTTCATTAGACCTAAGAATCTAACATGATAAAATGCAACATTAAGGTCTTATAAAATCTTTAATCTTTCCAAAAATAGGATTTAAGAGTTTTGGTCCCTTTGAATGGGTTTCCCAATCCCTTCAATTCTTTTAAAATCCATAATCCTATAAATATATGATATATGACTCTAATTGAGTTGTCTTCCTCTAATTTCTTAATAAAATTTTAATCCTGTTAACATGATTTAGAAGTTTGAGATGGGTTTATCTCCATTTCTTTCATTCTTTTTATAAGATCTAATAGGGGTGTCAAAATTTGATTTGACTCGAAGCCCGACTCGAAAAATTTCGAGTTCGAGTCAGCATGTTTGCAAAAACAGTAACTTGATAATCCGCATGGGTCGGGTTCGGGTTGAAATACCTGACTGATTTGTAGAAATGGGTCAGATTTGGGTTGAGTCAACTAGTGTCAGATCAGTTTCAGGTTGGACCCGAACCCAACTCGTGATCTGATTTTAACATCCCTATGATCTAAGACTTGGAAATGGCTCAACCCCATTTATTATAATCTTTTTAAGGTCACCAAACACTTTTAAAACTATTTTACACGACCTATAATGACATAACACAACATAGAAGGAAATATGCTCATTCTTCTTAGATTCTTTATAACTCTTAATTATGCGGCCCATAAGTTATAAAATATGTTGTTAAATAATTTTAATTAGTTAATGATTTAAATTGAAATCATAATTGGTTCATAATCTTGATTAATACTCACATTTCTTATTTGGAACTTAAAAACACTAAAAAGTTGATTAAACGATCATGCAGATCAACTTTTCTTACACTAGATATTGTGATATATATATTTTTAGGTTTTATGGAATTAGGGTGTATTAGCATGATAACCTAAGTGTTAATCTATTTAGAAATTAATTATATCAAAGTTAAAAAAAAATATAAGATATCCAATTTTTTAGCTAACTTATCTAATCAATTGAAATCAGCATTGGTTCACAAACTTGATTAATACTCTCATTTTTTACTTGTAACTTAAAAAACAAAAAGTTGATTACATGATCATGCACACCAACTTTTCTCACACTAGATATTGTGCTAGATTTATCTTTAGGCATTATGGAATTATGGTGTGATTAGCATGAGAAACTAAGTGTTAATCCAATTACAAATTAATTATAACAAAGCTAAAAATAATAATTTATAAGATATCCAATTTGTTATCTTACCTAATCAAATGCATATTCAACTAATAAGGAGGCTTCTATGGAGAAAGCTTGTTATCAAAATTGCTTTAAGAAAAGGAGGAGACATATGAGAAACATATATTGAGGCCAATTAAGATGAGCAAGCTTATTTTAGCTTTAAGAAGTCTCCACAATTAAGTATATAAGATTTAAAAAGGAAGGAAAACTTATATTAAATATTGGAGGAGAGGGCGAACACCTACGAAGACTATGAGAAGAAAGGGTTAAATAATATTTTTTTATCTTGTGTTAAAAAAAGTGAAGATAAATATAAGAAATTAGATGGTACTTGTGATAGCTTTGCTTACAACTGAAGGAGAAGACAAAGAGGGCGTTGCTACTCTTCTAGTCTCCAATATAACAAGTGGGAAAGGAAGTAGAAACACTCTAGATGAAGAAAAGAGATGGATATATGCAATTTCTTACCCGACAATTGGAGAAAAGAAGGCTGCGAATATACAATGCCCCAACTTTAGTCTCCTTAATAATGAATACATGCTATAATGAGAAAGGTAGGTGGGTGTAAGATTTTTCTGTGTGACTAAATAAATGGAAATAATGGTAAGTTGGTAACAGGGGTTATACATGAAGTTGATTCGTGTAATGGAATGTCATTTATGTTACAAGGTCATCCTATGGTTCAATTTATAACAAGATCAATGGCAGAAAAATTGATTTAGTATGATGTAGTGCTTATCAATGATGAGAGTGCCATAATCTAATATCTAGCAAAGATGATGGTGGTAAAGTGCTTGGGAAAAGATATGTGGGTAATATCTTAATATCAATGGATTTGATGATGTTTGTGATCAATATAATAAGTAACATGCCTATGCTATAATAAGCATATGAGCATGTCTCATGTAAAATGGAATTTGTCCTGTGACACAAAAAATATTAAATTAAATTTAAAAAAGGAATTTGGTAATAATTATTTTAAATAGAAGTTGTTACAAATTGGGCGTTTGGTCTAGTGGTATGATTCTCGCTTTGGGTGCGAGAAGTCGCGAGTTCGATTCTCGCAACGCCCCGCCACATTTTTATAATTTCTTCTTCCGCCTTTTGGAGCGTCAGCAGATTGCAGATTCCAGTCCTGCTCTTCCTCGGCTCCTTGTTTACAGCTTTCAACCACGCGCCCATTTCTCGGTCTTATCTTCGCCGGCCTTCTTTTGCTTTTTCCTTCCTACCGTCCACCGTTTTTATGGATTCCGACTCCATCGATCGCCGGGAACTCCGAAGATTTGGTCGAAACAGCGAGCAGAACATTTTGAACATTCTATATATATATTTTTTCTATGTCAAGCACAGGGGCTGAGCTCAGTGACGTGAGCTTCTAAGTTCTTACCAATAGGGAGTATTAAGTTGCTTTGGATGGCTCAGCTCATCCGTTCCAGGGGCTGGTTTGCATTGAGCGGAAGTCTTGCCCGCCCGATTCAAGATTGCAGTTTCATGCTGCTGTGGGTATAGGCGAAAGCCTAAATTAGTGGCCTCTCTGAAGTAGAGGAGAAAGCGTGAGGGATTGGCTCTAGCTCTCATCATCGGTGTATGAAGAGCACAGGTACTTTACTTTCGTTTTTTGAACATTCTTTATCAATGTTGGAAATCGTTTTGCGGTGGAGGTAAAAATACGCGACTTCGTCTGATGTCGCCGATGCTTAGGTTTTGAATGAGACATGCTCCCCAGATGAAGGTGATCTTTTATAATTTTCAGATGAAGGAGATTTTTTTTTTTGTGCTTTCGCTTTTTGTCCAATAAAAAATTTAGGTTGTGTGGTAAGAAAGACCACTTAAAAAGTTCTATTATTAATTAAATATATTTATTGATACGACATATTATCTCTATATTTGTTAATTTATAGTTACATTGTTTTACAATTGTTGCGTCCTGGAATATTCGCGGCGGTAGAAAAATATATAGTTTAACGATTTAACATTGTATGAAGATCCAGCATACGAATAGATAAGAGAGAGAGTGTAGCGTTCATAAGAGACACCAGAGTTTTTACGTGGAAACCTCTGAAAAGGGGGAAAAACCATGGGGCCTGACCCAATTTGAATGAATCCACTAGTATTTGCAGTCGATTACAAATGAGGCCCTTCCTGGGGAGAAGGCCGTGGCCTGATGTCACAATGTACGTCATATAGAACGCATTACATGGTGTGAATTACAATAATCAATATAGACATGTTTGTTTGGTTGGAAGGGATATAGTCGGCACGAGACAGGGGTCCGAAAGACTGTAGTTGGCAAGAGACCGGGGTCAAAAAGACCGTTGTTTGACAATGGAGGTCAGAAGGACCATAGTAGGCGACATAGGTCGAAAAGACCATCGAGCAGGCCAGAGCGTGCAGGCGGCGCCACGCGGTGGCAAAGGCCGGCGGGCTCCGGCGGCTAATCCGTCCCGACAAACTGTTGCATCCTAGAATATTCGCGGCAGTAGAGAAATATACAGTTTAACGTCTTAGCATTGTACGAAGATCCAACACCCAAGCATATAAGATAGAGACTGTAGCGCTTATAAGAGACACCATAGTTTTTACGTGAAAACCTCTGAATAGGGGGGAAAACCACAGGGTCTGGCGCAGTTTGAATGAATCCACTAGTATTTGCAGTCGATTACGAATGAGGTCCATCATGGGGAGAAAGCCTTGGCCTGATGTCACAAATGTACGTCATATAGAATGCATTACATGGTGGGAATTACAATAATCAATATAGATATGTTTATTTGGTTGGAAGGGCCATAGTCGGCATAAGACAGGGGTCCGAAAGACCGTAGTTGGCAGAAGACCGAGGTCAAAAAGATCGTTGTCTGGCGGTGGAGGTCGGAAGGACCGTAGTAGGTGACAGAGGTTGAAAATACTATAGTCGGCAATAGACAGGGGTCCGAAAGACCATAGTTGGCAGAAAATCGGGGTCAAAAAGACCATAGTAGTAGGGCAGTACTCCGGTAGAAGTCTGGGCATCAGGTGATGGTCCGACAGAAGTCCGGGCTTCAGGTGGTGGTCTGGCAGAATTTCGGGCTTCAGGTGGTGGTACGGCAAAAGTCTGGCCTTAGGTGGTGGTCTGGCAGAAGTCCGAGCCTCAGGTAGTGGTTCGGCAGAAGTTCAGGCGTCAGGTGGTGGTCCGGCGGAAGTCCAGGCCTCAGGTGGTGGTTCGGCAGAAGTCCGCGCATCAGGTAGTGGTCCAGCAGATGTCCGGGCCTCAGGTGGTGGTCTGACAGAAGTTTGGGCCTCAGGTGGTGGTCCGGCAGAAGTCAGACGGTGGTCCGGTAGAACTCTGGCATGGTCGAGGAGGAGCGAGGAGGCAAGAACGATCTCCGATCTCTCTCTTGCTCTCTTGCTTCGAGCCCCCATTTTCAAGAGAAAGTAGCGGTCTATTTATAGATTTATGGAGTGACATGACCCGTAAATAGGTGAGAGATCAAGAGTAAATGGGGAGTGGTTGGATGGTCGACCAATATTGAATCCCTTGATTGTGAACCGTTCCTCAGACATTTGAAGGACTTAGTGATGTCGGAATTCGACGATCTTGGGCTCGATGGATTCGTCTCGTCGAGCCGCTCGATTCGACTATAAGCACATAATGTTTGGAAACCGTTTGGTAATCCAAATTGTGGTTCGAACGTTCCAACAGTGCTTAAGGTCCTTGATTTGGATCCATTTGGACTCGGATTGAGTTTATTTTGGTGTTGTTGGCTTCGTATTTTTGAGATGCTCAGTTCGATGTAAGTTTGTTGAAATCGGAGTTCGTATGGTCCCAATTTTAATTTCGGAAGTTTCCAACTTGATTTTGCTTCGAGATCCGTGCTCAATCCAGATAATTTTTTCATAACTATCAATAATGAAAATGATAAATCAAATGATATGTGTTGGATTATAATATATATTAAATGTGATGGTATCATATCAAAATTTATATGTATATGTAAATAAAAATGGAAAGATTAAGGCTTCATTTAGGATGAGTTTCTTAATGTTTTCTAATGCAGTTTTTTTGTACAAAAATTTTTAATTTAAAAAATTTTTTAACGAAAAAACTGCGTGAAAAAGCAATAAAAGAGCCGCCTCAAACAAAGCCTAAATTATAATATTGAATGAATTGTACTAGAATGGAAAAGGAATATATTATGATACTGAATGAATTGTACTAGAATTGAAAAGGAATATGCATGCAAATACAATATTTCATTCTAGTGCACCAAAAAAATAAAAAAAGATTGAAAATAAAAATGAAAATGAAAATAATTGTGCCTTCATTGATATAAAATTTAAATAGTGCTCTTGAAATAAATGAATTATTAAAAGTTAAAAATTAGAAATTGAAATATTAAATAATATTCAAGTAAAAGATCATTATCAGTATTTATAATTACGTTTATTTTAATTAGAAAGGTTAATGATAAATCATGGCTACTCATATATATATTATTTATTCATTATTCTATCATATAATTGTGATCAAATGCTAAGTTTGATGATGAAAACTCATCAACCCAATTAATTAAATATTTCAAGTAAATCTTCAATTGAGTAAATGAGTAACCGAAAAGGTTTTGTGTACAGAAGAAAAAGTTCAAATAAAAATAGATAATCGATGATTAGTGTCTCCAAAGATCTACAATGTGGTTGATTTTAATATGAAGATGATTAATATAAAAGTATATAGAGCAGATAAAGTATTTTCATATGATTATTATCTTGAGTAGGCATATGATTGAGTTCAATGGGATTTGATTTGGTGCAAATTAAGGCAAAAATGCATGCATGTTAAATACGTGATGAAGTTATCAAAACTGAGTATGCTGGAGGTAATTGGGTGCGACCTAACAGTTTCTAATTATAGAAGTATGAATTTCGGAAAATAGCTGTTGGGAGTTCACTAATATTAAAGAGACTAATCAATAGAGATACTTCAAGTATTGGAGAGTCAAGTAGGCAAAGAATCATAAAGTTCAATTATAGGATACGGTGAAAATTTTTTTTGATGGAGTTAAGTTCTATAAACTTATGTCTAATATGGCAAGGAATGCTGTATGAACGAGTTCACTGTTTTAGTTCTATTCTGGACAATATTTTGATAAGAAATAATCAGATGAAATCAAATTTATTTTACTCTGTTAAAGGGTATGTGGAAGTTAATACAATATACAGTATTGTTGAAACCTTTGGAATTGCCTGCATTCTTCCACTTGAACTGGAGTTGCCAATTCTGGAAAACTTCTTTGATAAAAACAAGAAAATAATTTCTTTTGACCAAATAAAGTTATAATACAAATGTTGAGTCATTTGGAATCCCCAGCAAAAGAAAAAGATTTCATAGCTCCTAATTTAATGGGTTTCGTTCTGTAGTTGAACTAACTGAGTATAAATGCCGTTTGGTTGTCTAAGAAGTTCCTCATGGCTGCCAATTTCATGAATTATACCTTCCTGAAGCACTGCAATAACATTGGCATCACGAATTGTTGATAGTCTGTGAGCAATTAGAATTGTTGTTCTCCCTTCCATGAGTCTATTGAGAGCCTCTTGCACTACCTTTTCTGACGCTGTATCCAATGCACTGGTGGCCTCATCCAGAAGGAGAATTGATGGGTCTTTTAGAATTGCTCGGGCAATTGCCACCCTTTGTTTCTGCCCTCCAGATAGTTGGGCACCCCTTTCTCCAACTTGAGTGGTATAACCTTCAGGCATTCGACTAATAAATCCATCCACATTTGCAGCTTTTGCAGCTTTCAGTACTTCAATTTCTGATGCACCTGGCTTCCCATAAGCAATATTTTCATAGATGGTTGTGGAGAACAATGCTGGCTCCTGCTGAACTAAGCCTATTCTCATTCTCAAGGATCTTAAGTTTACGCTTTTAATGTTCTTGTTATCTATTAGAATTTCCCCGGATGAAGGATCATAGAATCTCATCAGGAGTGATATTACAGAGCTCTTTCCTGATCCACTTTGACCCACCAATGCTAGGCTTCTACCTGCTGCTACATGCAAGCTTAGCTCCTTCAAGACAGTTATATCAGGTCTTGTAGGATATCTGAAGCTTACATTCCTGAATTCTATGTCCCCCTTGATTTCTTCCACCACTTCTGAACTTGGGTCATTGGCATCTATCCTTGTTTTCCTTTCCAGAATTGAAAAAACTGAACCAAGAGCTTGTGACCCCTTCACAATGTCTGGTGTGAGAGCCAATGTTTCTGCTATTCCGAGTGATGTAATTATCAGCACCATGAAGGACTTCATGATATTACCAAAGTTGGAGGTTCCATTCTTGATAAGCTGTGCTGCGTACCAAAGACCAAGTGCATAGGAACAAAATGCAAAGGACTGTGATAAGCCATAACCTATTCCTGCTATATGGCCACGTGTGAATGCTTTCTTGTTTGGCCGGTCTAATTCTTGTGTGAACTGAGATGAAACCTGGTCTTCAGCACAAAATGCTGCCACTGTTCTGATGTTAGTGATTGCTTCTCGGGCCACCGAAGTCGCTCGGGCATAAGCCACTGTATAGTTTCCACCAAATCCCTTAAGAAATAGTTGCTGCATAAGGCAAGTTAATTAGATGAAACTATCTTATGAACAAATTCGGTGACGCATTTTGTATTGAAATACCTCAGCTATTGAGGCAGCAATAAGCAAAGGGAAGGTTGCAAGGACGACCGCTGCCATACGCCAACTTAGCACAAATGCTATGATAAATGCTGTCATTGTCAGTGAGATATTCTGAATGATGGTTGACATTCGGTCTGCAACTGTACTTCGGACCAAAGTAGCATCTGCTGCTAAGCTCAATGCCAATGAACCACTACTATTCTCATCCCGATCAAACCATGCAATCTCATTTTTAAGTATTTCTGCAAAGAAGAAGTATAGATTTCATATTTATATTTCATCCCATTTGGAGCGTGACATATTAGAATCTAAACTTAGTATAAAATCTGTGATGCTCAAGCAATAGTATGACAGAAGGATTTGCACTGCCATTGAGATGGTTCTATAAGCTAACTATGTTCCAGAAATAAATATTTTGGACTGACCTGAGATGTTGTATGGCTTATATCTCAAATTCTTTCAACATATTGTAGCATGGAGGTTTATCAAGTGGTTTGTCACTATATAATGTATCCTTTATTAGCTTTTTTGTAGATGTATGCTTAGTTATGCATCAATGATATTGCTTGTTTCGAATTTGCATTTACTCTTGCATCTCCACTGCCTAATGTACACATTTCCAACTGTTTATTTTCCCTGTTTCTAGGACAAATCTTGCAAATAGATGTATGAACATGCATGGCAAATAGTTATTTTGAAAAGGTTGCTCATATTTTGAATGTTTAGCACTCATAGCTCTGTTTACAACCAAATGTGATTCGATTCAACAATTAATGGTGAAAAAGGGGATCAAAAAGTAAAATCCAAATAGTTAGGACAAGGCTTCAGTGGCTTTTGTTGCTATTGATGACTATAATAGGTTAATTTGCCAGTTTTGTTGCAGGGCATGTCATGTAATAAAATCACCTTTTTTTTTTTTTTTTACTTTAGAGCTATTCAAGTTAGAAGAAGTGTCACGGGTGCTAGAAAAGAGATTGAGATAGTAAGGGTGAATGCAATTGATATCACATAAATAACTGGTGTATTAAGCTTCACAAATAGGATATCTATGACCAGGATAGAATGGAAGTTTAGAGAATGGCAAACAAACGTGATATGCCATGCAAATAAACCCAATCTAGAATAGATAGGATATGCAGATTTGTGATATGGATACATGAGGAATAACCTTTAGCTTCTTTTTTTGTTTACTTGCATTAACTTGATGATGTTGCTGTCATAGAAAAAATGAAGACAGACTAACAGGATAATCAATTGTTGAATTTTATGTCAAAAGCTTATTTTATTTCTTTGCTTTTCATTACTTCTCACAATGAGATTGTTGATATTTATATCTCACCCTTCCATTTAGGTTTTAAATAAGGAGAATTTTATACAATTAGTTTAAATTACTTCTATTTTCTCCTATCTTTTCTTTAAAAAAATGGTTCATACATCAATGTTCAAAGTAAAGAGAAATAAACTTATGTTGAAAAAGGCTGTGTATCCAATTCTTACTCGGGCATGCTATAAATTTTGATGAAGTCTGGAGAAACTTAATAACAAATCATTTTTGAGACTTAGAAAAGCCTTTCTAAAGTTCGGAGAGATAAGAAGAGAAAAAAGTGACTTCGGGAACTTAAGGCATCATCCCAACCCCTGAAGGTTCTACACTAATTGTTTGAGAACCCCAATTTATAGTGACAATTACAAAAGAAAGACTATGGTGTTAACAATATCAATATTCTAAATATGCAAATGATATGTGCTAGAAAAATCATTGAAAATCAATCGATTGGAAGCCATCACGCCACTCTTAAGATAAGGATATTCATGGCAACATAGTAGCCATTGTGAGAACTCAAATCTCTGCGAAGCCTCTAGTCCATTAGACGATAAACAATTTGATTTTTACAAAAAATATCTCAATAGTCTTACCAAAATGCTGCCTCTTCTATAGATATTTGTATCCTAGCACAAAAAAACTAAATTTCAAGTGTTTTAAAAGTAGAACTAGAAAATTCAAATCTATGAATTTTGTACTCATGTGCACTAGATCACGTGATCGGACTCAAGTGCACAACAAGCTTTGAAAGTCATTGTATGGACTTAAACAATCTCTATGTGAATGGTTTGATGGACAACCAAAGTGGTAGAGATATGGGATTGCTCAATATCAATTGGATAACATTATGCTTGTTAAATTCTCACTAGAAGGAAAATAGGCCATCTCATTATAGATTTAGATGACATTGCCCTTACCCAAGATGGTCAGGAAGAGATGAATAAAATCTAAAAAACCTTCTTGCAACGAAGTTTGAGATCAAAGACTTCAGTTACCTTAAATGCTTTCTTGACATCAAAGTGGCTCAATTGAGAAATGGTATTTTCATTAGCTAAACATGTGTGCTCTAGGCTTATTAATTTTTAGAAATAAGGATTCTTGGTTGCATATCAACATACGCTTCTATAGATCAAACATATAGGGCTATTAATTTATGTTTGGAGCCAGGATCTCCAATATATAAGTGAAAATCATGATCACAGTGTATCTGATGGCCAAAGCCCTACCATTTACTTCACGAGGAACACTAATTGACAATAAATACCCAAGAATTAATGGATTTATGAATTTTCTGAACCTTGAATGGTAAAAAAATTCTAGTTGAGTTCTTATTCTTCAAAAAACCATTTAAAAATACACACAAAAAAAAAACTCTAGTAAGGTCAAACTATTCCATATTAATATGAATAGTGAGAATAAAGGGTATAAAGGATGGAAAAGCCAATGAACTTCACTGATGCAATGGCCATGCCATAGAAACATTTTGACTTTCTCCTAGACCTTATTCTTGAATGGCTTTGGAGCAAGGGTCCTAGAAGAGACTACTTTGTAACAATCTAATTATGTGTTGCTTAGTGGTTGTCAAAGTAAGTTTTATTTTAAAGGGAATGATTTCAGACCGGTTTATATAAAAGAAACTTTTGCACATATTATTTACTTGTTTATCTAATTGTTTGCAATACTAGTGTCCATGCAGTTTTGTTATCTTTGGCTAATAGATAACTTGATATAATGTGAACTACTATCATTTGATGGTCATGAGGTCAGTTAATAAACCTGAGAACATGTTAAGGCGGACGCGCGAGGTGAGTTTCTCTCCCATCAGTGTATAGAAGTAATGCTGCAAAACATATATTGGTACAGTAATGATTGCTGCTCCAATGAATATGAGAGACACCATTCTGATCTCACTCCTGATATGTGATTTGTCATGTGAATAAAAAGCAGTCAGAACATGAGTGATCCCAAAAGCGAACAGAGGGCCTTCTGCACCAGCTAATATAGCACCCAGTGATCCAGTTACTGCAAATGGCCATTCTGGTTGGTTCAATCTAATTATCTTTCTGATTGATGGGACTGGTGTTGACCTGGCTGAACCAAAATCTTGGTTAATTTCCTTATTTCCTAATGTTTTTAGACCAGCTTTCTCATGATTTCTTTCTACTTCACATGCATTTGTAGAAACTGCTTTTTCAGATGAATTCCTGAAAATGAAAAGAGAGACGTAATGAATTCTTCTATTGCAGGAGAATATCAGAAAATGGAATAAAAAAGGCTCTCACATTGTCTCTTTGTGATCATTTAGGCTTTTGTTATTTCTATGGTCCAATAGTTGTGCATGCACTAGCATTGCATACTCTCCTTTCTCTCCTTTTGTCATCAGCTCTTCATGTGTGCCACTTTCAGTAACTTTCCCATTGTTTAACACTACAATTATGTGGGCATTGCTAATTGTGGATAACCTATGTGCTATTACAACTGTTGTCCTGTCCAACTTTACCTTCTCCAATGCATTTTGTACCAGTCGCTCTGATTCGTAGTCCAGTGCACTAGTTGCTTCATCTAGAAGTAAAATCCTTGGATTGCGTAAAATGGCTCTAACTATTGCAATGCGCTGTTTCTGGCCTCCAGAAAGCTGGAAACCTCCCTCTCCTACCTTATGTTGCAAAATAAGTCAAAAGAAAATTTAGTGCAAGATGGTAAAAGCAAACTCAAGACTTCCTATCAGACAATTATTTCCAACCTCAGTTGAGTAGCCATTGGGTAGACTTTGAATAAAACAATGAGCATTTGCTATTTTTGCAGCGTTAATTATATCTTCCATGCCTGCATCTTCTCTTCCATATAGGATATTCTTGGCAATGGAAGCTGAAAACAATGCAGGTTCTTGACTTACTAATCCCATTTGATTTCTTAGCCACTTCAATTGAAGAGACTTTATGTCATGACCATCCAGAAGAATTTTTCCTGTCAAATATTAGTATTAGATATTAGTTACCAGTTTTAATTGACCTAAGCAATCAAATGCTTAAAATTTTTTTTAAAAAAAAAAGATTCAGGTCATCTGAAAGAAATTAATAATACCCGAAGTTGGCTCATAAAATCTTTCGATCAGGGATATGATTGTGCTCTTTCCTGATCCGCTTTGCCCCACGATTGCATTAGTTCTTCCGGCTGTGATTGAAAAGCTTAGACCTTCAAAGATAATGCTTTTACGTGATGGGTATGAAAAAGAGACCTCACAGAACTCAATTTGGCCTTGCACTTGGGGTAAGACTGCTCCATTGGATTGTTCTGATACGTTAGAAACCTTTTCTATCATCCTTATGATAGTACTTGCTGCCGCTTGACCTTTAGCAAGGGAACTCAGGTTTGGAGCTGCTTGTCCAAGAGCACTGCAAAGGTAAAATTCCTATTAGTAAAGTTCGAATTGTTAAATACTGCATCTTTTTCCTGTTTATTAGTACTTACAATCCACTAAATATGACATTTATTATTGTCGTGAATGCTTTTCCACCATTGGTATCTTGATGCAGGACTAGGACTCCAGCATACCAAAGAAGTAGAGCCCAGGCACAGAAAAGTATCCCATATGTACAACCCACACCGACTCCTTTTGCAAGTCCGCTTTTCCTGCCCAGTTTCAGTGCATTTTCGAGTGATCTCGAGTATGCTGCTATAGCTTTGTCTTCCCCAACATACGAGTATACGGTACGGACTTGTGAGATTACCTAAGACAAAACAAAGATAAGGATAGTTGAGGTCAGTGGAATGCGCAGCTATACATTGGTGAGCAGGACATTCAATCAGTTCAATTATTTTAGTTCACAAGACTTGTTGATCATGTTGAGAAATCAAACTGGTTGAATTCAAATCCAAAACTGATTAAACTTTTGTTTGGTCGGTTTGGTTTGATAGTGAAAGAATCTAATTTTCTTTGAATCTACATTTTAGGCTTTGTTTGGGACGACTTTCTCGCTGCTTCTTAGAGCAGCTTTCTAGTACAAAATTTTAAATTTTTTATTAAAAAGCAGCTTTAAAAATCATCAAAACAGCCGTCCCAAAAGAAGCCTTAAACTGCAGTCCAATCAATAAACCAAACCAGTCTAGAAATCTGACTTCATTTCTGCATTTCCGATTGCCTTTTTTAGTTATTTGTACACGTTGATTTGGTTTTGTAGAAGTATGCATGCAATGCAAACAAACAAACAAAAATATGCCGTTTATTGTAACAAAAACTAAATAATTGTGAAGGGGTTTATGATCCAGTTATGGTAGAAATTATGTCTTCAAGATTTCGAGTTCTAGCTACATGCACTTTATATTTATTGCTCACTTTTCCAAAAAAAAAACTAAATAATTATTATTAGTTTTCAAATTGGACCAAACTGATCAAATTGTTTTGGTTGGCTAGCTTCGGTTCATTTTTTGTTTCTGCCCAATTAATGCACTCATCTGCTTAGTCTAGTGCATGCAAAAACTAATAAGATGCTAATATTAATTCTTGGTTCCCATGCAGCTCTTACATTTCAATAAGTCCACGTTTTTTTTCATATTCTCTTATATACCTGCTGCCTTCTCCGCTACTATATAGCCTCCTGCGTCGGATGACAAAATAAAACATCCATGGTTCGATTCAGTAACCTTGCAAACTCGCTTGCGGTGAAATATGTGCAGAGAATGGGGCTATCAATTTTCCGTTTTCTTTGCTGAATGAATTTTTCTTAAGCTTGGTCGATATGGTTGATTTAGCTGTTAATATTGAGTAAATTTACTTCTTGATGCAGTTGTTTTTACAATTTAGCATCATCAGTTTGCTAGATTATTCTCTGTTGCTATGCTATATAAGATATTCTGCCCGTGGATTCCTTTCACGATCGTTGATATCTATTGAATTCTCTATAAGAATCACAAAATTCTAAGCCTGACAAAGTTTTCTACACAGTATTATTTTAAACCCTTGTTGTATAAGTAGTGCCTACATATCAAAGTTAAAAAAAAAAAAAAGAGGTTTCCTAGTCAAAACATAGCAGACAAGATTTTCCTTCGACATAATCTATAACATTTTCTATGAGTAGAAAAATAGGTAGATTGCTGTTTTCTAGTGCGTGTGCAATCTTAAAAAGCCATTTCCCTGGATACTACTAGAATTATGCACATTAGAAAATCAAGTTATCTGTTTGACATTCAAAACTAGTATTTGTCACTAGTGAATAAAATTTTAGAACGCAAGGATGCTAAGTACCTCTTCTGCAACTTTCCCTGCTTCAGCATAGGCACTCTCACCTTTCTTTGCCAAACCGGCCATTACCACCGCATATGTGCCACCCGCAATGACAATCAATGGAACGACAGCCAAGGTAAGAAGCGTAAGCTGCCATACTGAGGTAAATCCGACGACAAATCCGACAAAAAATTGAGATAGGTACCGCAAACAGTGCCCAGTCTGCATATGATATAGAGAAAAAGTTTAGTTCTATCTTTGTTCTCAGACCTCAGTGAATTCTCAAACCATTAAGGCTTCGTTTGGGACGGCTTTCTTACTGCTTCTTAAAGTAGATTTCGTATACAAAAAATTGCTTTAAGAAGCAGTAAGAAAGCCATCCCAAACAAAGCCTAAGTTAATTATAATAACTCAAATTTATAAATCACGTCTTCCAAATAGAGCATTCCTTGACATGTTTTTGGATGCTATCAATAGCTTTATATTTAGATGGTTGTGTTCTTTGCAAGGGAAAAAAAGGGTGATATTGTTACCTTATCACCTATGGCATCCTGTACTAGTATAGCATCACTTGTTATATGAGAAATTATGTTTTCATCTCTTGCATCTGTGTCAAAGAAGCTAATGTCTTGTTGTAAAATAGATTGGATATACTTCACCCTAAGACGAGCTGTCTGCCTCTCTCCAGTCTGCATCCAAAATGCTACCCCTGCGTATATAATATGCGCATGATACTTTTATTAGATTATACTAGCTCCTTCATTCCATAAACATTTAGGTGGTTTCAATAGCTATTGAAACCTGCAATTTTGAGGACAAACCTATCCATGCAGATATCATGGCCACTGCTCCTAGATAGACCAACTCCAGTGCATGCTGCAATGATGGAACAGGTCAGTATGTTTATAAATTCTTTGGTAAAAAATATTATATTGTCCTCAGCGCATGAAAGTTTAACGCTTCATCTCTCTTTTTCAATATTTCAACTGTTTATTTATGCTAGCAATATAGTCTTTTTAAGACTTTGTTTGAGACGGATTTTTTAAAGCAATTTTCTAATATAAAAAATTAAAATTTGTACCATAAACTGTTTTAAGCAGTAAGAAAGTCATCCCAAATGAAATTTAAGTCAAAGAGATCTGAAAATTATGATTGTGAATTGTATCACCAGTCTAATATAGGGATCAAAAATATACCAAATGCAAGCACGGCTTACTATTGAATAGGATTTAATGGAAGGTCAGTTGAAATTTGACCAAATGAGCTTGATATAGCAATGGTAGAAAATGGGCATTGATGAAAAAGTATTTGACCAAATAACCACTTTTTTTTTTCTTCCAATAACGACCTCCTACTCGTTTTATGGACAAATGGTAGCTAATGAAAACAATACATGCAAAACATGGAAATTCTTACATTATAAATAGAAGGAATTCTTACATTTTGTCTCAAAATGTTTGGCTTCCTTCTATGTAGGTAAACATTGGCTTTTGAAACCTAGCAATCAATTCTATTCACTGTCATTTTGAAGAGATTTTTTTTTTTTGGATTAATTTGTTCGTTGTGCCCGAAGTTATGAGCATGTTTTCAACCTGAAGTATGTAGTGTATTGAATGCATACTTCTTGTTTGTCTTTATGTAAAGGCCCAACATGGATAAGTGAAATTTAGGCTTCGTTTGGAACGGATTTCTTACTGCTTCTTAATGTTGTTTTCTATTATTGTAATAAAAAACAGCTTTAAGAAGCAGTAAGAAAGCCGTCCCAAACGAAACCTTAATTGCATTCTAGTTTTTCACCTCAATGAAATCCTAATTTGTCATTTATCTAGTGGAGGATTCCTACCTTTCTTTCGGTGGAAGAAATCAAAGTTGCTTCTCCATCCTAGCTAAGAAATCATCAGTGGACATTTGAAAGAGTAAAATGAGAGATTATGGTAGAAAGATCTACTCATTTTTTTCACTATTTTCTTGTTGCTCTTTTAACAGAAAATCTAGCACAAGAAGGTTGAGTTCTTAGAGGGCACTTAACCTTTGAAACTTTGTCAGAAAGCCTCTGAGGATTTGAAGAAAGCGAACCCAACGAATCAATAAGCTTCCCAAAGAGAACAAAGAACACTGGAAGCGCAGCACCATGAATGCAGGATCCAATGCTTCCAAATAACATCAGAAGCCAGTCAAGCCGGTCGGCGAAATAGAAGAGGCTAAAATGAGGCGATGCCGGCCGCCTGAGTGAGCCTCCCTGCTCCGGCGACTCTATGCTTTTCCGTTGAGGAGTCTCACCGGCGGCGACCGCAGAGAGCTCAATGGTCTCCTCCACTCCCTGAAGTGCCATGAATGGCTTGTGCTTTTAGCTTGTTTAAGGTAAATGGGCACTGGTAAATCAGAAGAACAGTTCTAAGCTCTGTGTTCTACTCTTCATCTACGTCTCGTGATGCTTAAATGCCTTCAACTAACCCCGTGCTATACCCAGCTGGCCAACTAACTCTCTTTTTATGGTATGTTTTTGTCACAAAGTTCTGTGAAAACTACTTGTAGGGGACCGTTGCATGTGACCTCAGAACAGGACTTCTTACTTGGCATCCATTTGTCACAGTGAGCGAACAGGCAGTGGGACCGACGAGCATACTGAGGTGCAACCTTTTTTGATCTTTACAATCTACTTCATTATTGTAGCATTGTTCCACTTTCCAAAGTAATGTACACAATTAAATTGGGTCTACTTTTCTAAAGTGGTCAATAAAAATAGGAGATTGCAATTAATGTTTGTTTAGGGAGTTTGATTGGGCTACAAGGAAGGTGAATCCTAAATTAAATTAATTTTTGTGTAGATTTTGATAGTATGTGATGCTTTATTACATCGTGTATACATAGGTCATGGGTTCAAATCATGAGGATAAGTTGTTTGTAATGGGAGGGATACATGAGTACATCAAACGCTCTCGATCTTATATTGATGGGAGCTACTTGCATTAGGCACACACTTTTATTGTGATAGAAGATGCATTAATGGGATGGTTATATAAAATCAGTGTTGATTGATTAGAAAAAAAAAGGGGGGGAATATATGGTAGATTAGAATTTTTGCAAAAAAGATTTACTCATAAGTTTAATATTTTTAGTATACTAAGAAAGTAATAATAGAGAAAAATCATATTTAAGGAAGAATTTATTAGGATGATATATATTTGTTGTGTGCCAGAATATTCCTGGTGGTAGAGTGAGATGGAGAGTTTAATATCTTAGTTTCGTACAAAGATCTATCAAACACATGGATGAGAGAAAGTGGGGTGTAAGAGTCATAAGAAGCATCAGATTTTTTTACATGAAAAATCTAGGAAATGGAAAAATCATAAGGCATGTCCAATTAAATTTAAAAAAAAAAATAAGGCATGCCCAATTAAAATGATTTCATAGGTGTTTGTTTTTTTATTACAAATGATGCCCTTAATTGGAGGGAGGCGTTGGCTCAATGTATTGTTTATATCATATTACATGGTTGGAGTTGGATTCTACATGAGAGTTGTTCTCAAAAGAAAGTTGGCATAGTCGTTTAGTTGGTAGGATTGTAGTCTTGCGATAATGGTTGGAGGGATCGTAGTCAAGTAACGGTGGTTAGGGGGACGTAGTCTAATGATGGTGGTTATAAGAACCATAGTTAGGGGACTGAGGTCAGTGGGACCATAGTTGGTGAATGACGTAGGTCAGAAAAATCGTAGTTAGTTGGTGTTGGAGGTCCAGGGGGGGACCATGCCCGACGATAAAAGGTTAGAGGGATTGTAGTCGGCGAGCGATGAAGGTCTCAATGATCTTAATGAGAAGGCAATGGATGGCACAAGGATTGTAGTTAATAGGCAATGGAGGTCGGAGGGATCATAGTCAGCGGTCGATGGAGGTTATTAGGATCATTATCGTGTGATTATGGTTGGAGAGAATAGTTTGAGGGAAACTGTGGTTAAAGGGATCGTAGTTGAGCGATAGAGGTTGGAGGGAATGTTATCGGGCGGCGGGGGTCAAAGGATCTTAGTCGGCGAGCGATTGAGGTTGAAAGTTTTGTAGTCAATGAGTGATGGAAATCGGAGAAACCGTAGTCATGCGACGGAGGTTGGAGGGACTGTAGTCTTTCCATT
Organism: Dendrobium catenatum; assembly: GCF_001605985.2. Lineage (NCBI taxonomy): Eukaryota > Viridiplantae > Streptophyta > Magnoliopsida > Asparagales > Orchidaceae > Dendrobium > Dendrobium catenatum. Next base: position 18,625 of record NW_021318709.1, read on the forward strand.
GGGGTCAAAGGCATCATAGTGAGGCGATTGAGGTCCATGGGACCATAGATGGTGAGTGATAGAGGATAGAAGAGCCGTAGTCGGCTAGCGATGAAGGTAGGAGGGACCTTAGTCAATAGAGGTCATATGAATCATAATCGATGAGTGGTTATGGTCGAAAGGATCGTGATTGGCAAATGACTGTGGTCGAAGGACCGTAGTCAGACGATGATGATTGAAAAGATCATAATTAGCAGACAACAAATGCCAGAAGGACAACAGTCGAGCAACGATAGTTAGAAAGATTGTTGTCGCATGACAGAGGTCAAAGGATCGAGTGGGGTAAAGGCTCGATGTTGACGGTCGGGTGGTTGACAACCAGTCAAATTCCGGTGGTGATCGTCGGTAGACAAAAGTCCGATGATGGCGACAGAGCGAAGGTTATATAGCGATGATCTGATAGAGGAGGACCAACGGTGACAACCAGAAGTTGAAAGTCTCAATTGCAGCTTAGCGAAGATATGGCGGTGGTGGCTAAGAGAAGGTTCGATGTTGACACCCGGGCAACAAGGGTTCATCGGGAGTGGTGCTTTTGTGGAGCTTTGGTGGAGCTTTGGGATTTTCAAGCCTCAGAGCTCTCTTGAATATCTAACCCAGAGTTTAAGCTCCTCCTAAAAGTCTCATTCATGTAGAGAGTGTGATATTATTTATAGATTTTGAGAGTGACATGCTCTATAATATGAAGAAGATCCATGGAAATTGAAGTGCTTCATCGGACAACCATATTGATTCCCTAGAGTATGGAGCATTCGCCAAGCATTTAAGTTCTTTAATGATATCATAATTAAGTAATCTTGGGCTCGTTGGATTTGTGTCATCAAGCCACTCAATTTAACTATAAGCATGTTATATTTTGAGATCATTTGGTCATCCAATTCATTTTATGAAGCTTTCATACATGCTTCAAGCCCTTGGGCCCGTCTAATCTCAGATTAGACTGATTTTGGTGTCGTTGGATTCATCTCATCAAGACATTCAATTTGACTATAAGTTACTTGAATTGGAGTTTGGATAATCTATAATTTAATTTTTAAAGCTTTTAACTCGAACATGCCTCAAGAATCATGCTCGATCATGAAGATCTTTGGTGTCGTATCAATATTATAGTTATAAATATGATTATTTTCTTAATTATTTTTTTTATTTTTTATTGTATTCCTCTTCTTTGCCTATTTATGGGCACCTATTCTCAATTAATACAGTTAAAAAAAAAAATTCTTGCAATAAGATATTCAAGAAAGAATGCTTAGTTATTTTTTGCTCCTTTTGCCCACCTCACTCCTATTGTTTCTCTTCATGGAAGATCATGGTCACTTGCTCCAATTGCCCTATCACTCACAATGACTCAAGCACACTCCATTGCTCTCACAAATATGATATTGCCCTTAATCATCCACCCTCCAAATCAACTCAAGAAATATGTGAGTCATTCTTTGTTTCTTTTACTTTTAGGAGAGTACTATTTTTATTGTTAACTAAGCCTAATTAGACATCTTCTTTCTTAAACAAAGTGATATGCAAATCAATAATATTATAACATCTCTTGTTTTCAATTCAAAATAATATGTTGATATAGTTATCAAAGCCATTTTATATGGCATAGTATTTTGAACTTGAAAGAATTAGGATTTAGACTTCGTCCCAAACGGCTTTTTTACTGTTTCTTAAAACAACTTTCTAGTAAAAAAAAATTATTTTGTACTAGAATGCTGCTTTAAGAAGCAGTAGAAAAGCTCTCACAAAAGAAGCCTTAGAAATTTGATATTAAATTATTGCAATAATATTGAAGATGATGTTTTATTGTAGTCAATAATTTAGTTGATTAAAGACCACATTAATTACAATTAATGGCTTCTGATAAGGAAAATAATTCCTTCTTGAAATAATGTCAAATCTGATTTAGGATATCTAATTTTCTGACTGTTGAGAGTGAATGATTAGTTAGCACAGAGCAATAGCATAAGCAAAGTTTTGTCATTGGTTGTGATAAATTGCCTTAAAATGTAGTTAGGCTTTAAATAGAAGGAAATAAATTGACAAAGACATTTTCTTGTGAGATAGTGATAGCAATTAAATGGATTTATAGTTAGGTTTTGTATTATGAAAATTACATATAATATTCAGAAATTGTATTTTAATTTTAGTATATTTGTTGAATAAATCAAGAAATTTTAAAAAACACAACACTCAGGCCTCGTTTGATAAGGTTTTTTTTCTCTGTTTCCGTTTAAATACGCCGAAATCAATTAGTATTTACTGTTTGGAATCAAAGCTTAACAATAATTCCTTTTTAATAAACATCGTTTTTTCGGCGGTTACAAAATTCTTTTCGTATCTGCTTCTCATTATAAATCATTTGAAAATAAATTATTGAATTATGCTACTTTGTATTTGCATATTGAATAGTCAAATTATTTAAAGTTTAATGAATAAAATTAGTCCTAAGGTTTTTATTATGTTGCATTTTTTATTATTGATTTAATCTTAATTATCATAATTAAGATTAAATAAATTTTCATTTTTTTTTTCATAAATGAAATTTTACATTTTTTTTTCTTTTTTCTCATTTTAACGGCAGAAAACTCATCTTATTTATTGGTATAAAAAATTTTAATGTATTTATATATCATATAATTTTGTTTGCATAAATAGAATTTTAAAAAAATATATTCTACTTATATCTCCAAAATTTTAGAATTTAGAGCAATAAATATTTGTTAAAAAACATTATTGATATTTTAAAAATAATTAATTATCATTTGATGTTTATGGTTGAACCTTGCCTAAGCATTTATTACATTATTAGTATGTAACTAATATAATAATATTCATATTTATTAGGATAAAAATGTGATTAGCATTTAATGGAAAAGAGGTTATGTGATTTGAACAAGTATGGTTGAATATTAATTACTATGGGGAATATAAAAAATTGTTGTATGATCAAAGACAATAGTGGATGCAATTGATGGATTTTCAAGTACTTAAAGAAATTGCCATAAATAATTGTTTTAGGAGTAAAATGACTATAAATGATATCAATTTAGAGTTGATATCTTAGGAGCAGACATACCCTAAGGCCAAAGTGAGAAATTATCCTTCTTAAAAAATAAAAAAATAAAAAAAATCTTTTAACAAGATAGGGATTTTAATATTTCCCCATCGTTTTCAATAAATGTATTTTCTCAAAATTTTTTTAAAAAAATACTTAATAGTTTAATGATTCTCAAAAGAGAGGTTGGTTCCGCCCATGCTTATCGTGATGATACCAACAACATCAAAAGTGGCTAAATTCAATCACGTCAGGATAAATGAATCAAACTAATTACAGTTAAGTTGGATCAGCCAGCTTAGGTTTCGTTTAGGATGGTTTTCTTATTATTTTTTAAGTATTTATTTAGTATGAAATTTTTTTGAATTAGAAATTTGATTTAAAAAATAATAAAAAAAGTTATTCCAAACAAAGTCTTAATTATTGGCCTTCTTTCACCCCCTGAGAGTGAGAGATTATTACGTACGGAGTCCGAACGCAATATACATCTAGGTTTTGTGAAAGTAAAAAGCAAATACATAGTAAATGTACAGTTATGTAAAAAAAACTATATATTTATTATATATTCTCATAAATCCAAACGGTTCGGACTCCTCCCGTAATAATTTCTCCTGAGAGTTGATAAATTGACATTGACTTATTAGCATGGGGTGTATGAAGGCAAATCAATTCTTATTTTATGGAAGCCTTAAATTTAATCCATGAATTGAAATTGTTCATGCCAATATAAGCGTTGGACTTTTTATTTGGTAACTTGATGGATTTATGACATCAATAACTTTAAGAAAAAAATTTGTTGATCCAACACTTTTCAAGTGGTGTTTTTTTCCACACCATTATCACAACCACAAGCTACCAATTGTTCCCTTGGCTTGGTCCCAACCTAATTGAGTTTATAAGGTCAGCTCATAGGTAAGATCATTTAGTCACTTTTTGGTTAGGGGAAAGAGCCTTTCTAATAATTGTTAATAAAAGATATAAATATTTTCATATAATATTAGAAAAATGATCAAAAATATGAAAAATACCCCCTAATATTCTATTAATACACCTTCATTTTTCTTATTTTGATATATCTAACTTCATAACGTAAAGAAGTATACTAAAGTTTCAATCCATCATTTTGGTATTTTTGGATAGTGTTGTCATATCAGGTTGGTGGGTTAGGCTTGGGTCTAACCCGAATATGCTCGATCCAAACCCAACTAATTTATTATATGAGCCAAAATATTTGACCTGAATCCGACTCAAGTTGAACTCACAACCCAAACCCAACCCATTTTACTACCTAGAGTATGCATTTTTTAATTAACATGACTAATTTATCCCAAATCAAAATAGTAATCAAATCAATTTTAGGTTTTCAAGTGAGCCAGAATATAGTCCAAAATTTAATCAACTTAAGATTTAAGATCCAAACTCAAGTTGAAGTTTAATATGGTCAACCTAAATTGGGTTTTTTTTTTTAGTTTGGTCAATGGCTATTCATTTATTGATACCCTTTTTACCAAATCTACTTTCACCTTTAGTTTTGTGATATACCCTTCCTAAAGAGAAATTATTTTTTCCATATCCATTACCATTCTCGAGTCATATAATCATCCACTCCCCAAGAAGAGGACTATTTTTCCCTCATTTAGTTGTTTGTTGATTTTGAGTTGTTTAGTAACTTCTCAACCCCTGTATTTTTTGTTTTTTTATCAACATGTCTATTTTAACCCAAATCAAAATAGTAATAAAATCTAGTTTTCCAAGTGAGCTAGAACATAATCTAAAATTTAATAGGGTTAAGATTTTAGACCCAAATTCATGCTGAAATTTAATATGTTCAACCTAAGTTGGGTTTTTTTAGTCAGGTCAATGGTTGTTCATTTATTGATACTTTTTTTTTTAAATCCTCCTTTCACCTTTGAGTTTTGTAATCCCTCTCCTTCTAAAAAGAAATAATATTTTTCATATTCATAATCCTCCATTCCACAAGAAGAGGGACTATTTTTCTCTCGTTTAGTTGCTTGTTGATTTTGAGTTGTTTAGTAGCTTCTCAAATCACTCTTTAACTCCTCCGGGAGGGCCAATCTTATTATCCTATGTGGCTTCGATGTTCCCCCTATGTTACATTGCCATCACGCAAGTTGTGTTTCCTTCAGTTCTAAGGGATGATCGATCCAACCATATTCAATGACCTGCATAAATCTCAAATGTTGTCTCATATTTTGCCTTCAGGTCATGCTATCTCAACCTTCTAGGAAAAAATTTATCTATATACTAAACCTTATTTTATTTCCATCAAGCATGTTCTATTATCGCCTTCAAAATTTGGGAATGACACTCTTCATAACTCTCATCTACTATTAATAAAATATTTTTTACTAGGTTAGGCTCTTGTTATTTTGTTTCCTTCTAAAAAAAATTTGATAAATAATGCAATGTCTCATGCTTGTTTTTAATTTGAACATAAATGCCTTTCATACTTAATGGAGTTTAAAATTCCATCTTCTCACAATTATAATCATTTAAGGTCCTTCGAATCTTTAATTAAGTTCCATTATGCCATCAAAGAGTTTACCTCTTATGGGGAGATCCTAGCATATCTTTTGAAAAAGATTATGATGGTCATGTTATCGATGAATGTTTGGCATAAATGAACAAAACTATACGTCAATGATAATGACAATATAACATCTTTATCATGGACCTTCAAAGATGAGGGACTAGCTTGATTGCACTTCATTTTATCATCAAAAATAGATTTAGATTCCTTTCACTATCGTATCCAAGGAATCATAAAAAATAGATTCAATGTCCTTCATGTTTTATCTCTGCCATATTATCATTTCCTTCAATTTGTGCTTCCATCAATCTCTCTAAGACATAATTGATTTAGCCATCTTTGATGGCCTCCATGGCCCTCCAATATTATCACATTTATTGTAGGATTTTTTTCATAACTAATGTGATCAATTTTTTCTCATTGTATACATATCAATGTGATATTCAACACAAAATTGTTTGAACAACTTCTATAGAAAAATGAGGTGTAAGCAAAGACTTTTAGCAAATACCAGTTTGACTTTTCACAAGAAATTATTTACATTCTTTATGGACTTTGATCCTCTATATTATCACAATCCTAAACATTTAAGGATTTATGAAACCTCTATCAAGTGTTGAGGTCCAATCATAGAATCTCATTTCTTATAGGAAGGAGCATCCTACCTACTCCATCATCAAATAGTAATTACAAGTCGAAGACAATGGCATCATAACCTATCTACTCCATCATCAACCTTCAAAGGATTTGAAAGATACAGATTCATTGTCTACTCTTTTTTTACAGCATCAATAATACTAGTTAATGTCATGGCCTACTCCTCTCTATATAACTTCAATCCCTTCTTCTCCAATATATTTTATGATCATATGTTCCTACTCATATTTTATTCAAGCTCTATTTATCCCTTATAACATTTCAACACCTTAAAGTAAATACCAAAGAAAATAATTAAATCATGTGGCTTACTTATCAAGGCTTTATTGGTAAATAGGTTAAATTGGTATATCAATTATACAAAGATTTAAATAAGCAATCCATTAAATTTTATAAGCACACATTTAAACTTATATTTCAAAGTAAGCATCAATTAATTTCAAAGTATTGACAAATAAATTTAAATCCATTGATTGGATTGTAAAGCCTCTTGTTTGCTCATTTTATTTTTCATAATCCCTAATTCCTATCTTATTCCCTAACCTTCCATATCTCATTCCAAAACTCTTGCCTCTTCCAATTTTGCAATCAAATTAAGGGGGGCAATCTTACAAGATAACTAATGTTACCTCTTGCTTGTCACCTCTCTATTCTCATGTCAAGCATCTGGCTAGTTTCTCTTCATCTTTGAATTCTCGATTCTTTCCTCCCTTTCTAGGTGCTACGAAGTGAATTTATATTGGTTAGCCCCTACTATTTTTATTAATCTGAGTTTGAGTGTTTTCAGACTAATTTGCATATGGCTTGAAAATAAATTTAAAAAGTCTATTCAAATATTTGACTTATGACTAGGCTCACTAATTTCAAGCTGAGTTTAATTTGAATAAAACTAATTCAATTTTGGGGTGAACTTATAATAAAACTTAGGTCTCGTTTGGGACGGATTTCTTATTGCTTTTTAAATTAGCTTTTTAGTATAAAAATTTTAGTACACGAAAGCTGCTTAAAGAAACAATAAGAAAGTCATCTCAAATAAAACATTAGACTTCATTTAGGACAACTTTCTTACTGCTTTATAAAGCATAATTGTTTCAGAAAGCAAGAAAAAAAAAATTATTCCAAATAAAGCATTAAGCTCTATATGCCAATGCCTTCTTGGGCTTTGTTAGTCTATGCTTCCTATATAGATCATTTCACTAACTATATACTCAAAATGATCTCAATATGCATTAATAAAATGAGTAAAAAAAAAGCATAAGATATGTGATTCACTATTCATTGCATGTCATGCACTAGCTACAGAATTTTAATAATAATAATAATAATAATAATAATAATAATAAATAATAGAACAAATTTTGATAATAATAATATTAGAACAAAATTTAAATCATTATAAATATTTTCACAAATTTTTTAAACAATAATAATAATAATAATAATTGATATATCCTTGAAAAATTATCTTCATCGAGCACGAATCTCGAGGCAAAAATCAAGTTGAAACATCTAAAATTAATTCTGGTATCATATGAACTCTGATTTCAGTAAACTTACTGTTGAACTGATCGTCTCGGAAATACGAACCCAACGACACCAAAATCGACTCAATCTGAGCCCAAATGAGTCCAAGTCAAGGACCCGAAGCACTGTTGGAAGATTCAAACCACAATTTGAGTTACCAAACGGTTTCCAAACATGACGTGCTTATAGTCGAATCGAGCGGCTCAACGAGACGAATCCAACGAGCCCAAGATCGCCGAATACTGAGATCATTGAGATCTTCAAATGTCTGATGAACGATCCACAATCAAGGGATTCAATATCAGCCGTCCATTCATACCACTCCCGATTCGCCCCTGATCTCTCACCTATTTACAGACCATGCCACTCCAGAAATCTATAAATAGACCCTTCATTTCTCTTGTGAGGGAGATCCAAGCAAGAAGAAGAGGAGAAGAAGAAGAAGAAGAAGAAGAAGAGAATAATAGGAGGGAAGAAACTCCTCCTCGACCACCGCCGCCAGAATTCTGCCAGACGCCGACGTTCTGCCCGGCGTTCAAGCAACGCTGGAGTACTTCTGCCCGACATTCAAGTGACTCTGGAGTTTCTCACCCGAACTCCAAGTGACACCGGAGTACTCCCCGAATACCATCTAACGCTAGAGTTATCCTCGGCTACAAATTGATGTCAAACTTCTACCCGACGCCGGACCTCAGCTCGTCACTAAATTTCTTACCAACGCTGGACTTATATCAGATACAATCCTTCTGGCCTCTGTTGCTTATCGGCAATGGTCCTTCTGACTAACGTCGCCCGTCAACAACAGTGAGTCCTTTAGAGCAAGCAAACATATCAATAGTGATGCTATGTATTCTCACAATATAATGTATTCTATAAGATGTATATCAAGTTAAGGCCTTCCCCTGAGGAAGGGCCTCATTTGTAATCAACTACAATACTAGTGGATTTAATTATACTGGGACAGGCCCCTTGATTTTCCCCCCTATTCAGGGGTTTTCCACGTAAAAATATTGGTGTCTTTAATGAATGACGCATCCTCACTTTTTATACGATTGCGCCGGATTTTCTTACAACGCTAAGACATTAAACTTTATATTTCTCTACCGCCGTGAATACTTCAGGAAGCAACAATAATAATAGAACAAAATTTAAATCATTATGCATATTTTTTAAACCACAAATGTTTGTATATTATTATTTCCTAATATTGATGACAATATATGTAGAAACTAAAAAACACAGCCACACCCCATTTCTTCTAAAGAGATACCGACAACCGCTCCTTCCCTAAAGTAACAGAACAGAACAAACCGACCAAATAAGATCAGTAATCCTTCCACGTATAAAACTTTCGGTGCCAACATCCGCTGTAATCTATAACACCAAATAGCAATACTGAGCAACTAAAAAGCCCTGAAATTATCGTAAAGCCACAATACCACACAGCAACCCAAGCCACCCTATCATTTTTCCCCATTATAGAAATTTAAAATAAAAAAGAAAATACATGAGAGGCCAACAGGTTACTCAATCCGTTGAGTCGACGGCGATCATCGGTGGCGCCGGTGATCGCCACCACCTACGCAATGCAATATCCGGACACGGCTCCGCCAACGCCACCGCTGCTGACCTTGGGCCTCGTCAGAGAGAATGTTGGAAATGGAAGACAACTTGGTGGTGGAGAGAGCGAATACACGGATTCCATCTCCTCCTCTTCTTCGATCAATTTCATCTCCCTTTTCTCCGGGGTGATCGTTTTCATTGTCCATGGATGCGACTCGTCTTTCTTTTCCTCCATGGCTGCGATCGCCGGTTTCGGCACTTCTTTCACTTTGGTCTGAGGTGGGGATATCTCCTTCCTCGCTCCCGTCATCATTTTCCCCTTCCTCTTCGCATTCTGTCGTCTGGATCTGACGGTTGCCGCCGGAATCTCAGCCAGAATCCTCTTACTCGTTGCCGGAAGCGTGGCCGATCGTGGCAAGGGAAGGAGAGGAGGCTGGGGCAGCTGAAAGAATCCAGCGGGGGAGGAACAGTAAACCGGAGAACGAGATCCATAATTGAATCTCGCGCCGTGGAAGAGCTGTCTCAGAGAATCTATTGAAGGGGGAAGAGATGGAGAAGGAGAAGGCGGAGGAGAGTTTGGGGATCGGAAGAGAAATCCTCCATAGCTGCTGCTACTGTAATTAACGACGGCATGGCTTGCCATTGAGGATTGATCAGAAAGAAATTTCTCCATTGAGGTAATTCTTAGATCTCAAATCTTCTTGCTAAAATGGAAGAAGATAGCTAGCTAGGAAATCGAGCACTAGATCTTTGACAAAAACGCCGATCTGTGAACGGATCAGAAAACTATAAAAACTGAACAAACAACAAAGATTTGCGATACGATATGATTATTTACAGTAGTAGAAATCGATCATTCATCTTCTTTTAAAACCCTAATTGATGATAACCTAATTGGATCAAACCCTAATAACCCCTCCTTCTCCGACTCCGGCCCGTCACCGGGAGGGGCTTCTATGTGCCGAGGCGCAATTTATAGGGGGCATGAATTGCAAGAATTCTTTTTTAATGAAATTTGCAATATTATAATTAACGTTTTGTAATAAAAAATTGTTGTTGTGTTGAACGGACAAAAGTAGCTGCAACGCTGCTGCGGGGGAAAGTGTGAGGGCGGCAACCGTCAATTCGATTTGAACCGTCCGATTTAAATTAGTTTGGACCATAGGTGAATCGTACCGTTGGTTTTATTTGCAGAAAGTGGTGCTATACCCCCGCGTTTTATTCGTCCCGCTCTGAATTATGAATTCCTTCCGAGTTATTTCCTAAATTAGAAATTACAAATTTTATTTGATATGAAATTAAAATTATATCCGGATATTAAAATACATTATGTGATTATTTTTATAGCACTTATTTTTTATTTTGTTAGTTTTATGTAAATTTTCAATATAATTAAATTATTAAATAATATTATTAAAATATTAGATAAATATGATTAAATTATTTGAAATATATAATTAATGGTTTATTTGTATTCATCTAATAATTAAATTAAATTTATCTAATAATTTATTTATATTTATAACTGTTGGGATAATCTCCTATCTTGAAGGAGGAAATATACTAAGGTTTTGTTTGGGATATTTTTTAGTGCAAAAAAATTAATTTTTTTACTAAATAGTTGTTTTGAGAAGCAGTAAATAAGCTTTTAGGGTTAAATTTAAGATTAATTTTTTTAATTTTTGAAATTTTTTCTATCGAATGGCCACCGACCCAAATCTCTTTGTGGTTATGAATCCATGCATATTGCATGATTACATCAAATATGATGAAAAATAAAATTTATCCATCAAATTGTTTATATTATATATTTATTTATTTATTCACAATAATATTTGAAAAAGTTAAGAGGGAGCATAGAAGGATGCCTTTTGTAATTGCTTGCTAATTTGTTTAAAAAATTATTAAAAAAATATTTTTGTTTAACATAAAGAATACATGCTTCCTAAATCAAATGATAAATTTTTTTATTTTTAACCATTATAACATATCTATTTGGACTAATATCTTTCTTATAATTTTATTTTATTAATATCTCATAAAATATTTATTAGATCAAAATAATCGTAACGAGAGAACCTTTGAATTCACGATTCGAACCGGCTTGGCCTTTGAGTTGGTACATGGGTTTGAATCTACATATTCATAATTTGTTTGGTATGATTACAATGTTTTATAAAGTTAGTTACGAATGTGCGGTGGAGAAATCAACTTCATTTTTATGGTCACAGAAAGTTCACAGAAAGTAGCTTTCCGCAACAAATTTCTTTTGAAATATAATAAGATGATAAAAAAATAGTAAAATAAAAATGAAAATATAATTTCTATTTGAAAAGCAAAGCAGTAAAAAAATAGTCAATATAATCGGATTCGCACGAGGTTTGCTTATTTGTCTATTTGTGGAATCTTTATTTATAGATTTAGGCTTCATTTGGGACAATTTTTTTAATATTTATACTGTAACTTTTTAATATAATTTTTTTAAATCAACGAAAAAATAATAATAATAAAATGTTCCAAACGAAAAAAATTGAATTGCACTAAGCCATTAATGACTATAGATGCAAGCAATTTATAAATAATTCCATTTGTGCAACAAACCGATATTTTAACACCGACATATATCGTTCTAATTAAGATGACAAAAAAATAACATGCGATGTGTGGTTGTGATTTTATATTTTTTTTAATTAATGAGAGCAATGAGCTTAAGAGTTAAGACCAGCTTAGATAAAATTGCTTTCTAAATAATTTTTTTTAAATAATATTTTAAGAAGCAATACCAAAATAAGATTAAATAAAAAATTCCAAAATAATCTCAAGAATATTCATGTTTGGTCAATTTAGACTTCATTTGAGACGACTTTTTTACTGTTTTATAAAGTAGTTTTTTAATACAAAAAATTTTTAAATTAGAAATTTGTGTATTAAAAAACTGCTTTATAAAACATTAAGAAAGCAGCCCTATACAAAGCCTTAGGCTTCTTTTTTGATGGCTTCATATTATTTCTTAAAGAAACTTTCGGAGACTAATCAAAATGCGCCACGTCGCTCTTCGGTTCAGTACTACTGGGTACTACGACTCGGTATAGTGGCATCTGGATGTAGAGCTGCGTTCGGCGTCCTCACAGAATAATTTTTTTTTTAAATCAAGCCTAAAATAGATTAATACTTTATTCTAAGATTAAAATGATAATATACAAATTATAAAGAGATTATTTTAAAATTTAACCCAATATTAAGTTAAGAGTGATATGACAGATTGTGGCTGTATTTTATCGGCTTAATAGCAGAGCTGACGATCACGTGATTTTGGCACCGACCACCTTTGTTATATGAACCCTCGTCCACAGCTTCCGGATGGCGTGCATTTTAAGTAAGCAACAGCGCGTCTATATCACGAGGAAAACGACCTTTGAGAATAAATAATTGATTGGGGCCTCTTTGAAATTATTTTTTATTTTTTATTTTTTTAAGTATATTTGAGATGGGCTTTTAAATTATTTTCATTTTTTATTTTTAAAAAAATTATTCAAAAAGAATTTTTACATATTGTTATGTTTTTTTAATTTTTAAAATAAGGTTTACTTGTTTCTAAAACAACTTTAATAAATAATTGATTGGGGCCTCTTTGAAATTATTTTTTATTTTTTATTTTTTTAAGTATATTTGAGATGGGCTTTTAAATTATTTTCATTTTTTATTTTTAAAAAAATTATTCAAAAAGAATTTTTACATATTGTTATGTTTTTTTAATTTTTAAAATAAGGTTTACTTGTTTCTAAAACAACTTTTTAAAAAAATGATAAAAAAAATGTTCCAAATAAAGCCTAAGAGTATATAAAAATGAGTTGTGCTTGATATTTTTTTCATGTTTAACTCATTAAATTTAGTTCTATTCGAATAGACTCAGGGGCGGATGAGATTTATCCCCAGCGGAGTCGCCATTTTTTGTTTTGATTGAAAAGTATATTTAAATATATAATTAATTTTGAAAATATTTAATTATTTTTGGGAATATTAAATTCAAACTTTAATTTTGAAATCTAACACAACATTAGGAACAATATATCATCTCATATGGAGAAGATATTGTTCACTAATTGGTTCATATTCCAAAACTTTAAAACTATCCAAATTATCGTAGTCAAAATTCAAAATCATTTGACTATGCTAACTTGGATAGGAAATCATTAATCTCATCATCAAAGTTACGATAATAATTGATATATCTCTCCAAAGAAAGAAAATATCAATCATTTTCGATCATTTGAGAATGACGATAATGATTGTTGTATT
>NW_021318709.1:38514-44710 GCF_001605985.2 Dendrobium catenatum
TTTGGATCAAATGAACCTATATGGGCCCTTAATGGGCCTTGAGTCAATCCTGGTTGACTTGGTCAACCAGGTGGGTCTAGGGTCTGAAAATGGGTTCAATCAATTCAAAATAACATTTCGAGTCTATTGGATGTGGTCTCAAGGTCTAGGGAGGTCATTTGGTTCAAAACACCTGTTTGAACCCTTAAAGGGCCTATTGGGTCAAACCTGTTGACTTGGTCAACCAGGTTGACCCAGGATCTGGGTTTGGGCTCAACAGGTTTGAAATGACATTTAAAACTTGCTGCAAGTGATTGCATTCAATTCGGAGTTCATTTGATTTAAAATCAAAGTTTGAGCCCCATAGGGGTATTTTGGTCATTTTGTCCCCTGGTCAATAGGGAGTCAAAGTGGGTCCAGAAAAATACATTTTAAAGTTCAACATATCAAGATTAAAGGTCTGGAAGTGACTAGAGGCTTTGGTGAAGGCTCTAAGGTCAGAATCTTCAAAGTGACAGGTCTAGTGGCATAGGCTGTAAATATTTGAAGGTTTTACAGCCTATGGATTTTAATTAGGTTTCTGGGGTTAGAGACCTCAGAATGGGCTCAAATTTGGAGGGTTGCCTCCAGAGACATGTCCCATCAGTATGCAACTGACAGACTCTGAATCGGAGGTCATTTGACCAGGTTTCAAAATGTTCAAAATTTCAATGAAAAAGGCCTTTAGGATAAAACCTTTGGGCCTTGGATTTGGCTTGATTGACCTAAGATCTAGGTAGATCCTAAAGTCTAAGCTTTAGAAGAATCCTAGGGTAGATCCTAAGGTCTAGATTCTAAGAGGATCCTAGGATTCGAATTAATTAAATCGATCTAAGGTCAAGAGTAGTCCAAATGACCTCATACAAAAATGAGGTCAACAATGGCACTTGCCTAAAAATCCTTATAATAAAAGCTGGCTAAAAGGGGTTCCGCCCCTGAATAGACTTATGATCAAAATTATTAGCGAATATTATATTCTTTTGGGTTTACTTCAATGTTGAGAAACCTGTTTGGTTGTATTATCACAAAATTTTAAAAAAAAAATAAATAAATTTATTTTCTTTTATAAAGTGAGCATTCACAAGCAAATAAGTACATAAAAATTTCACTAGTTATTATTATTCATAATTTATGATTATAAAAATAAATCTCAATTCAAAATTTACTACTTAACAAATGACTTTATTATAATCAATTTAAACAAGGTGAGTAGAATCTCAGTCATTGATCTTAAATCCAATGGTTGATAATTAATTCCCTATCTTTTAACTAAGTATTAAGATAAAAATTAATTATTTCATATATATACAAACTGATTGAGATCTAAAAGCTGCATCAAGATTTGTATTTGATGAGATGAATGTTCTAAAAATGTATGGTTAATCAAATAAGCCAAATAATCATTCTTGAACACTAAGAATAATGTTTGTGTCGTGTTTTTTACTGTTTTGTAAAGCAAATTTTAGTTCAAAAATTATATACTAAAAAGTTATATTATAAAAAAAATAAGAGAGTTGTTCCAAATAAAACCGATGTGCTTTTAAGTGCCGGCTAAATAGATGGAATTTTCAGCTGTTAAAATTATTTTCGAGAAAATTTGTGTGAAATTAGCCAATAATTTTTATTTGTAAATCAAATTTGTAAAAACTTTAGAAACGATTAAAACTAGATTGACCTTCAAAACTCCTCCAAAATATTATATTTATGATTACAAGATAATCGAAGTTTAATTTTTTAAAATATTTTTTAAAGCAGAATAGAACTAAATTGTACTCATTGATATGTGAAGAAGAGTACATGGAAGCTATATATAGACTAATGTAGAACCTATATATAAAGCTAATAGGATAAATCTAGATAACAGGTAAACATATACATGTGCTATAACATGTACATATTATTACACCCCCTCAAGCTGATGGAGTTGTCTGAACCGTTAGCTTGTTGTGTAAATAGTGATAGCGAGGAGTTACGTTGAAAGATATTTGGTAAATATATCGGCGATCTGATCTTTCGTGGAGATGGGAAAGATCTGAACCGTCTGAGATTAAATGTGATCCCGAATAAAGCGATAATCTATTTCTATATGTTTAGTACGGGCATGAAAAACATGATTATTGGCGATGGAGATAGAAAAGCCGCAAAGGTGTTGTCGCAATGTAAACTTGTGGGAGAATGTAGATGAATGTTGAAGTCAAGTAGTAGGCGTCGAAGCCACAAGACGTCGGTAAGAGCTATAGCAATATATCAATAATCAGCTTCTATTGAAGATCGGGCTACTGTGTGCTGCTTTTTAACACTCCAAGAAATGAGGGTGTTGCCCAGGAAGGAGCAATAGCCGGAAGTGAATTGTCTTGTGTCTTTGTCGCCAGCACAATCGGCATCTGAGTAAGAACGTAGTTCCATTGGACCCTGCAAGATAGGCAAACCAAGTGAAAGCGTGCCTTTGATATAGCGAAGTAATCTATAGAGTAATTGAAAATGATGAGAATCCGGATTATGCATATGTTGGCATAATAGATTAGCCACAAAGGATATATCCAGTCTAGTAATAGTAATATATTGTAGAGACCCAGTCAGTTGTCTATATAGTTTAGGATCGGTGGGCAGAGATGTTGTATTGCTAGGATCTGGATGCTTAGTGCACGTCGGATTGGCTAAAGCTTTGCAGTTTGTCATACCGGCAATGTTAAGAATTGACTCAGTGTATGGTGTTTGTGACAACATGTAAGAATTGCGTGCTGATCCAATATTAATTCCCTGGAAACTATTTGCTAGCCCAAGGTTTTTCATATCGAATTGCTTGTGCAGTTGAGAAATTACTGTATCAATCAGAGAGTAGTCATTGCCTGTTAATAAGATATCATCTACATATATGACCAGATACAAATGACTTTTATCTTTGTGAAGAATAAATAACGACGAGTCTGCTTTGCTCGGAAAGAAACCAAGAGTTTGAAGGAGATTTGAAAAAGTTTGAAACCATTGTCTAGGGGCTTGCTTAAGACCATAAATGGTTTTCTTGAGTTTACAGACATAGTCAGGATGTTGATCGTCTTCAAAGCCTTTGGGCTGTTGCATATAAATTGTTTCATTGATGCTGCCATGTAGAAACGTGTTTGTCACGTCCAACTGATGCACCGACCAAGCATTCGTAACGGCAATGGTTAACAGAATTCGTATGAAAGGGAATTTAGCCACTGGAATGAAGGTCTCTAGGTAATTAAATCTGTATTGTTGATGGTTGCCTTGGGAAACCACACGGGGCTTTGAAGCAAGTGATAGTTCCATCAGATTTATGTTTGATTCGAAATGTCTGGCGGCTGTCAAGGACAGAAATGTTTTTAGGAGTGGGAACTAGCTCAAGTACCTTGTTTTTGTAAGGCATAGAATTCCTTTGCCATGGCACGCCTCCAATGCGAGTGTTGAATAGCTTCATTGTATGTGGTTGGTTCTTGCTGGTGTGTGGACTGAGAATTGGTTTGAAGATGAAGCAGATTGAGACGTTGAGTAGGTTTTAGTGAACCAGTTTTGGTTCGGGTAGTCATATGATGAGTGGGCTTGTTAAGGTTGGGTTGAGAATTGATGTTAGGCATAGTTGTAGGAGCAGATGAGGTGGATAGGGAAGAGGTAGATGGAATGCTTTGATTAGGAGATATTGTAGGAGTATGAGCTGTAGTGGATTTCCGAATCATAGGAATAAACGTTTCAAAGTTTTGATGAAGTGTAGAAGGTTTTGTAGTAGTGTTTTGCTGGAAATTTTGAGATACCAGAACAAGAAGGTAGGGAGAGATTTGAGAAGTTGGCTGAGGTGGAGGAAGAGGGGTTTGTTTGAATGGAAAAGTAAGTTCATCAAATACGACATGTCTGGATATAAAAATCTTGTTTGTTATAGGATCTAAACACTTATAGCCTTTAGATATGTGAGAATAACCTAGAAAAACACAAGTGCGAGCTCGAGGTTGTAGTTTATTGCGTTGAGATGGCTGTATCCACGGGAAACAAGCACAATCGAAGACTTTGAAGAATTTGTAGTCTTGAGTTTTGTGAAAAAGAAGATAGAGAGGTGATTCGAAGTTCGTTGTGACATTGGGTAAGCTATTGATTATGTAAGATGCTGTGAGAACAACATCTGGCAAAAACGAATGAGGAATCGAAGCACTATTAAGCAACGTTCGAGTGGTTTCAAGAAGATCTCGATGCTTGCGTTCAGTTAGATCGTTTTGTTCGGGTGTGTAGGGACATGAGGTTTGGTGACATATGCCGTGGTGAATTAGGAAATTTCTAAAGTTGGTATTTAAGTACTCGGTGCCTCCATCAGAATGAATGCATTTAATCAGAAATTGCGTTTGTTTTTCAGCAAAGATTTTAAAATTTCAAAAAATATCGAAAACTTCATACTTATGTCTCATAAGAAAAACCCACAAAAAATGGGAAAAATCGTCAATAAAAATGACGTAATCAAGAAAACCTTGATGCGAAGGAACTGGGGAAGGACCTCAGATGTCAGAATGAATAATAGCTAAGGGCATAGTGGCTCTGTGGGTGTTATTAAAAAACGATAGTTTGTGACCTTTTGAGGTCATACAATCGGAGCAAAAAGAAAAACTATATGGTATATGAAGACTTTTATTGTTTGTAGATACAGCCTGAACAATTCTGGAATGTGGATTCTTTGGTGCTAGAGAGAGGCGGCATGAGACGTTGCAGCTAACGCCTTGGCGGAAGAAGTAGTTATGTTGGCTGATCGAACAAGGTAGAGCCCTCTGCTACTTGGACTCGATAGAAGAGTTCTATTTGTCTTCATATCCTTAATGGCAAAACCGTGAGGATTAAAACATACACAGACGTTGTTATCTTGAGTAATATTAGATATGGATAGTAAGTTGTGAGATAAATGTGGAACATGAAATAGAGAGTTGAGTTTTAGCTTGTGATACTGTGTTGGCAGAATACCATTACCGGAGTAAGCAATAGGTAAAGATCTGTCATCACCTATGGTAATGTTGTATGTGCCACTGTAGGAGTTGGCTTGTGATAGATTATCCACAGAGTTGGTGAGATAAGCCGAAGCACCCGAGTCTAAGTACCAGTCATGATTGTTTGTATCCGTAGCAGCAACCATAGCTCTGGAGGAAGAATTTGGAACGGATGTTTCGGGAGGATTTACAGATATGTTGAGACGATGCCAACAGTTATGTGCCAGATGCCCCTTTTTGTTGCAGATTTGTCATTGAAGGATACTCATGTTGGTTGTTCGAGAGGGCTGAGATGTAGATTTTGCATGTCCGCGCCGTCCACGACCTCTATGCGAATACAGCGTCGTATATAGATGAATCACTAAGATTAAGCTGACGAATCGACTCAGACTGAAGATTGATTTCTTTCGTAATCAGAAGAGAGTAAAGATTATCAAGATCCATGGGAGTCTGCATTGTGTGAATAGCCGTCTTCACGGCATTGTAGGACGGTGGTAGCCCGTTCAAAGTGTACAAAAGAATATCTTCTTGATCAAGAACCGATCCAGCAGAGGTGATGTTATCCACAATGGTCTTGATTTGTTGAAGATATTGAGTCATATTCTGAGATTTCATTTGCACGTTGTGTAGCTCATTTTTGAGCTGTATAACGCGCGATCGATTTGACGATTGGAGTCGGCGTTCAAGCGTGATCCATATGGCTGAAGTGGAGGTATGGTGGATAACATATACCCGGCGGGAATAGTGTAGTTGTCGTTTGTTGGAGATTCTTGAACTTCTTTGATTTGTGTTTTAGAGGAGACCTTCCTGATCAGAGAGAGGAAGCAAGCAGCAAGAAGATTGAAGAATCAAGATGGGAGAGGAGAGGGAAGAACCTCAGAGGAATAAAAGACACGCTGCTCTGATACCATGAAAGCAGAACATAACTAAATTGTATTCATTGATATGTGAAGAAGAGTACATATGAAGCTATATATAAACTAATGTAGAACCTATATATAAAGCTAATAGGATAAATCTAGATAACAGGTAAACAGATACAGATGCTATAACGAGTACATATTATTAATTTTTAATGCTTAAAAGTAAGAACCATAGAAACTAAGATTTTTTAGCTTCACAAAGAAAACAATTATATAAGAAAATTATTTTTTAAAATTTGGTTTGCTATTATATATATATATATATATATATATTCA